>NC_142612.1:81074935-81253685 GCF_059453375.1 Lepisosteus platostomus
TTGTCCACTGAGCATTTCCGTGAACTCTATCTGAAGTTCTCTGGGCATGGGATTTTGACATATTCCCCAAACCAAAAGGAATGAGTGGGAAACAATCAAGACAACAGATAGAAGCACTTGCATTTGAATGAGTTTCAAGCATGCTTGGGTGCTCGTGTGATCTGAGTGACTCAGTTTTGGAATACAACTGTCGCGTGGTGCAAAGCGACCTCCAGGCACCCCGGAGTTTCTGAAAAAAAATTTTCTGCGATTTTCACGAAACCACTTTTCTTCAACTTGAATTGGGCTAAAAATCCATCCCTGAAAATAAAAATTCTCTGAGTAGTGTGGAAATGCTGATCCTTACCCTGCCTGGGTTGTCCACTGAGCATTTCCGCGAACTCTATCTGAAGTTCTCTGGGCATGGGATTTTGACATATTCCCCAAACCAAAAGGAATGAGTGGGAAACAATCAAGACAACAGATAGAAGCACTTGCATTTGAATGAGTTTCAAGCATGCTTGGGTGCTCGTGTGATCTGAGTGACTCAGTTTTGGAATACAACTGTCGCGTGGTGCACCGCGACCTCCAGGCACCCCGGAGTTTCTGAAAAAAAATTTTCTGCGATTTTCACGAAACCACTTTTCTTCAACTTGAATTGGGCTAAAAATCCATCCCTGAAAATAAAAATTCTCTGAGTAGTGTGGAAATGCTGATCCTTACCCTGCCTGGGTTGTCCACTGAGCATTTCCGCGAACTCTATCTGAAGTTCTCTGGGCATGGGATTTTGACATATTCCCCAAACCAAAAGGAATGAGTGGGAAACAATCAAGACAACAGATAGAACCACTTGTATTTGAATGAGTTTCAAGCATGCTTGGGTGCTCGTGTGATCTGAGTGACTTGGATTTGTAATACAACTGTCGCGTGGTGCACCGCGACCTCCAGGCACCCCGGAGTTTCTGAAAAAAAATTTTCTGCGATTTTCACGAAACCACTTTTCTTCAACTTGAATTGGGCTAAAAATCCATCCCTGAAAATAAAAATTCTCTGAGTAGTGTGGAAATGCTGATCCTTACCCTGCCTGGGTTGTCCACTGAGCATTTCCGCGAACTCTATCTGAAGTTCTCTGGGCATGGGATTTTGACATATTCCCCAAACCAAAAGGAATGAGTGGGAAACAATCAAGACAACAGATAGAACCACTTGTATTTGAATGAGTTTCAAGCATGCTTGGGTGCTCGTGTGATCTGAGTGACTTGGATTTGTAATACAACTGTCGCGTGGTGCACCGCGACCTCCAGGCACCCCGGAGTTTCTGAAAAAAAATTTTCTGCGATTTTCACGAAACCACTTTTCTTCAACTTGAATTGGGCTAAAAATCCATCCCTGAAAATAAAAATTCTCTGAGTAGTGTGGAAATGCTGATCCTTACCCTGCCTGGGTTGTCCACTGAGCATTTCCGCGAACTCTATCTGAAGTTCTCTGGGCATGGGATTTTGACATATTCCCCAAACCAAAAGGAATGAGTGGGAAACAATCAAGACAACAGATAGAAGCACTTGCATTTGAATGAGTTTCAAGCATGCTTGGGTGCTCGTGTGATCTGAGTGACTCAGTTTTGGAATACAACTGTCGCGTGGTGCACCGCGACCTCCAGGCACCATGGAGTTTCTGAAAAAAAATTTTCTGCGATTTTCACGAAACCACTTTTCTTCAACTTGAATTGGGCTAAAAATCCATCCCTGAAAATAAAAATTCTCTGAGTAGTGTGGAAATGCTGATCCTTACCCTGCCTGGGTTGTCCACTGAGCATTTCCGCGAACTCTATCTGAAGTTCTCTGGGCATGGGATTTTGACATATTCCCCAAACCAAAAGGAATGAGTGGGAAACAATCAAGACAACAGATAGAAGCACTTGCATTTGAATGAGTTTCAAGCATGCTTGGGTGCTCGTGTGATCTGAGTGACTCAGTTTTGGAATACAACTGTCGCGTGGTGCACCGCGACCTCCAGGCACCCCGGAGTTTCTGAAAAAAAATTTTCTGCGATTTTCACGAAACCACTTTTCTTCAACTTGAATTGGGCTAAAAATCCATCCCTGAAAATAAAAATTCTCTGAGTAGTGTGGAAATGCTGATCCTTACCCTGCCTGGGTTGTCCACTGAGCATTTCCGCGAACTCTATCTGAAGTTCTCTGGGCATGGGATTTTGACATATTCCCCAAACCAAAAGGAATGAGTGGGAAACAATCAAGACAACAGATAGAACCACTTGTATTTGAATGAGTTTCAAGCATGCTTGGGTGCTCGTGTGATCTGAGTGACTTGGATTTGGAATACAACTGTCGCGTGGTGCACCGCGACCTCCAGGCACCCCGGAGTTTCTGAAAAAGAATTTTCTGCGATTTTCACGAAACCACTTTTCTTCAACTTGAATTGGGCTAAAAATCCATCCCTGAAAATAAAAATTCTCTGAGTAGTGTGGAAATGCTGATCCTTACCCTGCCTGGGTTGTCCACTGAGCATTTCCGTGAACTCTATCTGAAGTTCTCTGGGCATGGGATTTTGACATATTCCCCAAACCAAAAGGAATGAGTGGGAAACAATCAAGACAACAGATAGAAGCACTTGCATTTGAATGAGTTTCAAGCATGCTTGGGTGCTCGTGTGATCTGAGTGACTCAGTTTTGGAATACAACTGTCGCGTGGTGCACCGCGACCTCCAGGCACCCCGGAGTTTCTGAAAAAAAATTTTCTGCGATTTTCACGAAACCACTTTTCTTCAACTTGAATTGGGCTAAAAATCCATCCCTGAAAATAAAAATTCTCTGAGTAGTGTGGAAATGCTGATCCTTACCCTGCCTGGGTTGTCCACTGAGCATTTCCGCGAACTCTATCTGAAGTTCTCTGGGCATGGGATTTTGACATATTCCCCAAACCAAAAGGAATGAGTGGGAAACAATCAAGACAACAGATAGAAGCACTTGCATTTGAATGAGTTTCAAGCATGCTTGGGTGCTCGTGTGATCTGAGTGACTCAGTTTTGGAATACAACTGTCGCGTGGTGCACCGCGACCTCCAGGCACCCCGGAGTTTCTGAAAAAAAATTTTCTGCGATTTTCACGAAACCACTTTTCTTCAACTTGAATTGGGCTAAAAATCCATCCCTGAAAATAAAAATTCTCTGAGTAGTGTGGAAATGCTGATCCTTACCCTGCCTGGGTTGTCCACTGAGCATTTCCGCGAACTCTATCTGAAGTTCTCTGGGCATGGGATTTTGACATATTCCCCAAACCAAAAGGAATGAGTGGGAAACAATCAAGACAACAGATAGAACCACTTGTATTTGAATGAGTTTCAAGCATGCTTGGGTGCTCGTGTGATCTGAGTGACTTGGATTTGTAATACAACTGTCGCGTGGTGCACCGCGACCTCCAGGCACACCGGAGTTTCTGAAAAAAAATTTTCTGCGATTTTCACGAAACCACTTTTCTTCAACTTGAATTGGGCTAAAAATCCATCCCTGAAAATAAAAATTCTCTGAGTAGTGTGGAAATGCTGATCCTTACCCTGCCTGGGTTGTCCACTGAGCATTTCCGCGAACTCTATCTGAAGTTCTCTGGGCATGGGATTTTGACATATTCCCCAAACCAAAAGGAATGAGTGGGAAACAATCAAGACAACAGATAGAAGCACTTGCATTTGAATGAGTTTCAAGCATGCTTGGGTGCTCGTGTGATCTGAGTGACTCAGTTTTGGAATACAACTGTCGCGTGGTGCACCGCGACCTCCAGGCACACCGGAGTTTCTGAAAAAAAATTTTCTGCGATTTTCACGAAACCACTTTTCTTCAACTTGAATTGGGCTAAAAATCCATCCCTGAAAATAAAAATTCTCTGAGTAGTGTGGAAATGCTGATCCTTACCCTGCCTGGGTTGTCCACTGAGCATTTCCGCGAACTCTATCTGAAGTTCTCTGGGCATGGGATTTTGACATATTCCCCAAACCAAAAGGAATGAGTGGGAAACAATCAAGACAACAGATAGAACCACTTGTATTTGAATGAGTTTCAAGCATGCTTGGGTGCTCGTGTGATCTGAGTGACTTGGATTTGTAATACAACTGTCGCGTGGTGCACCGCGACCTCCAGGCACCCCGGAGTTTCTGAAAAAAAATTTTCTGCGATTTTCACGAAACCACTTTTCTTCAACTTGAATTGGGCTAAAAATCCATCCCTGAAAATAAAAATTCTCTGAGTAGTGTGGAAATGCTGATCCTTACCCTGCCTGGGTTGTCCACTGAGCATTTCCGCGAACTCTATCTGAAGTTCTCTGGGCATGGGATTTTGACATATTCCCCAAACCAAAAGGAATGAGTGGGAAACAATCAAGACAACAGATAGAAGCACTTGCATTTGAATGAGTTTCAAGCATGCTTGGGTGCTCGTGTGATCTGAGTGACTCAGTTTTGGAATACAACTGTCGCGTGGTGCACCGCGACCTCCAGGCACCATGGAGTTTCTGAAAAAAAATTTTCTGCGATTTTCACGAAACCACTTTTCTTCAACTTGAATTGGGCTAAAAATCCATCCCTGAAAATAAAAATTCTCTGAGTAGTGTGGAAATGCTGATCCTTACGCTGCCTGGGTTGTCCACTGAGCATTTCCGCGAACTCTATCTGAAGTTCTCTGGGCATGGGATTTTGACATATTCCCCAAACCAAAAGGAATGAGTGGGAAACAATCAAGACAACAGATAGAAGCACTTGCATTTGAATGAGTTTCAAGCATGCTTGGGTGCTCGTGTGATCTGAGTGACTCAGTTTTGGAATACAACTGTCGCGTGGTGCACCGCGACCTCCAGGCACCCCGGAGTTTCTGAAAAAAAATTTTCTGCGATTTTCACGAAACCACTTTTCTTCAACTTGAATTGGGCTAAAAATCCATCCCTGAAAATAAAAATTCTCTGAGTAGTGTGGAAATGCTGATCCTTACCCTGCCTGGGTTGTCCACTGAGCATTTCCGCGAACTCTATCTGAAGTTCTCTGGGCATGGGATTTTGACATATTCCCCAAACCAAAAGGAATGAGTGGGAAACAATCAAGACAACAGATAGAACCACTTGTATTTGAATGAGTTTCAAGCATGCTTGGGTGCTCGTGTGATCTGAGTGACTTGGATTTGGAATACAACTGTCGCGTGGTGCACCGCGACCTCCAGGCACCCCGGAGTTTCTGAAAAAAAATTTACTGCGATTTTCACGAAACCACTTTTCTTCAACTTGAATTGGGCTAAAAATCCATCCCTGAAAATAAAAATTCTCTGAGTAGTGTGGAAATGCTGATCCTTACCCTGCCTGGGTTGTCCACTGAGCATTTCCGTGAACTCTATCTGAAGTTCTCTGGGCATGGGATTTTGACATATTCCCCAAACCAAAAGGAATGAGTGGGAAACAATCAAGACAACAGATAGAAGCACTTGCATTTGAATGAGTTTCAAGCATGCTTGGGTGCTCGTGTGATCTGAGTGACTCAGTTTTGGAATACAACTGTCGCGTGGTGCACCGCGACCTCCAGGCACCCCGGAGTTTCTGAAAAAAGATTTTCTGCGATTTTCACGAAACCACTTTTCTTCAACTTGAATTGGGCTAAAAATCCATCCCTGAAAATAAAAATTCTCTGAGTAGTGTGGAAATGCTGATCCTTACCCTGCCTGGGTTGTCCACTGAGCATTTCCGCGAACTCTATCTGAAGTTCTCTGGGCATGGGATTTTGACATATTCCCCAAACCAAAAGGAATGAGTGGGAAACAATCAAGACAACAGATAGAACCACTTGTATTTGAATGAGTTTCAAGCATGCTTGGGTGCTCGTGTGATCTGAGTGACTTGGATTTGTAATACAACTGTCGCGTGGTGCACCGCGACCTCCAGGCACACCGGAGTTTCTGAAAAAAAATTTTCTGCGATTTTCACGAAACCACTTTTCTTCAACTTGAATTGGGCTAAAAATCCATCCCTGAAAATAAAAATTCTCTGAGTAGTGTGGAAATGCTGATCCTTACCCTGCCTGGGTTGTCCACTGAGCATTTCCGCGAACTCTATCTGAAGTTCTCTGGGCATGGGATTTTGACATATTCCCCAAACCAAAAGGAATGAGTGGGAAACAATCAAGACAACAGATAGAAGCACTTGCATTTGAATGAGTTTCAAGCATGCTTGGGTGCTCGTGTGATCTGAGTGACTCAGTTTTGGAATACAACTGTCGCGTGGTGCACCGCGACCTCCAGGCACACCGGAGTTTCTGAAAAAAAATTTTCTGCGATTTTCACGAAACCACTTTTCTTCAACTTGAATTGGGCTAAAAATCCATCCCTGAAAATAAAAATTCTCTGAGTAGTGTGGAAATGCTGATCCTTACCCTGCCTGGGTTGTCCACTGAGCATTTCCGCGAACTCTATCTGAAGTTCTCTGGGCATGGGATTTTGACATATTCCCCAAACCAAAAGGAATGAGTGGGAAACAATCAAGACAACAGATAGAACCACTTGTATTTGAATGAGTTTCAAGCATGCTTGGGTGCTCGTGTGATCTGAGTGACTTGGATTTGTAATACAACTGTCGCGTGGTGCACCGCGACCTCCAGGCACCCCGGAGTTTCTGAAAAAAAAATTTCTGCGATTTTCACGAAACCACTTTTCTTCAACTTGAATTGGGCTAAAAATCCATCCCTGAAAATAAAAATTCTCTGAGTAGTGTGGAAATGCTGATCCTTACCCTGCCTGGGTTGTCCACTGAGCATTTCCGCGAACTCTATCTGAAGTTCTCTGGGCATGGGATTTTGACATATTCCCCAAACCAAAAGGAATGAGTGGGAAACAATCAAGACAACAGATAGAAGCACTTGCATTTGAATGAGTTTCAAGCATGCTTGGGTGCTCGTGTGATCTGAGTGACTCAGTTTTGGAATACAACTGTCGCGTGGTGCACCGCGACCTCCAGGCACCCCGGAGTTTCTGAAAAAAAATTTTCTGCGATTTTCACGAAACCACTTTTCTTCAACTTGAATTGGGCTAAAAATCCATCCCTGAAAATAAAAATTCTCTGAGTAGTGTGGAAATGCTGATCCTTACCCTGCCTGGGTTGTCCACTGAGCATTTCCGCGAACTCTATCTGAAGTTCTCTGGGCATGGGATTTTGACATATTCCCCAAACCAAAAGGAATGAGTGGGAAACAATCAAGACAACAGATAGAAGCACTTGCATTTGAATGAGTTTCAAGCATGCTTGGGTGCTCGTGTGATCTGAGTGACTTGGATTTGGAATACAACTGTCGCGTGGTGCACCGCGACCTCCAGGCACCCCGGAGTTTCTGAAAAAAAATTTTCTGCGATTTTCACGAAACCACTTTTCTTCAACTTGAATTGGGCTAAAAATCCATCCCTGAAAATAAAAATTCTCTGAGTAGTGTGGAAATGCTGATCCTTACCCTGCCTGGGTTGTCCACTGAGCATTTCCGTGAACTCTATCTGAAGTTCTCTGGGCATGGGATTTTGACATATTCCCCAAACCAAAAGGAATGAGTGGGAAACAATCAAGACAACAGATAGAAGCACTTGCATTTGAATGAGTTTCAAGCATGCTTGGGTGCTCGTGTGATCTGAGTGACTCAGTTTTGGAATACAACTGTCGCGTGGTGCACCGCGACCTCCAGGCACCCCGGAGTTTCTGAAAAAAAATTTTCTGCGATTTTCACGAAACCACTTTTCTTCAACTTGAATTGGGCTAAAAATCCATCCCTGAAAATAAAAATTCTCTGAGTAGTGTGGAAATGCTGATCCTTACCCTGCCTGGGTTGTCCACTGAGCATTTCCGCGAACTCTATCTGAAGTTCTCTGGGCATGGGATTTTGACATATTCCCCAAACCAAAAGGAATGAGTGGGAAACAATCAAGACAACAGATAGAAGCACTTGCATTTGAATGAGTTTCAAGCATGCTTGGGTGCTCGTGTGATCTGAGTGACTTGGATTTGGAATACAACTGTCGCGTGGTGCACCGCGACCTCCAGGCACACCGGAGTTTCTGAAAAAAAATTTTCTGCGATTTTCACGAAACCACTTTTCTTCAACTTGAATTGGGCTAAAAATCCATCCCTGAAAATAAAAATTCTCTGAGTAGTGTGGAAATGCTGATCCTTACCCTGCCTGGGTTGTCCACTGAGCATTTCCGTGAACTCTATCTGAAGTTCTCTGGGCATGGGATTTTGACATATTCCCCAAACCAAAAGGAATGAGTGGGAAACAATCAAGACAACAGATAGAAGCACTTGCATTTGAATGAGTTTCAAGCATGCTTGGGTGCTCGTGTGATCTGAGTGACTCAGTTTTGGAATACAACTGTCGCGTGGTGCACCGCGACCTCCAGGCACCCCGGAGTTTCTGAAAAAAAATTTTCTGCGATTTTCACGAAACCACTTTTCTTCAACTTGAATTGGGCTAAAAATCGATCCCTGAAAATAAAAATTCTCTGAGTAGTGTGGAAATGCTGATCCTTACCCTGCCTGGGTTGTCCACTGAGCATTTCCGCGAACTCTATCTGAAGTTCTCTGGGCATGGGATTTTGACATATTCCCCAAACCAAAAGGAATGAGTGGGAAACAATCAAGACAACAGATAGAACCACTTGTATTTGAATGAGTTTCAAGCATGCTTGGGTGCTCGTGTGATCTGAGTGACTTGGATTTGTAATACAACTGTCGCGTGGTGCACCGCGACCTCCAGGCACACCGGAGTTTCTGAAAAAAAATTTTCTGCGATTTTCACGAAACCACTTTTCTTCAACTTGAATTGGGCTAAAAATCCATCCCTGAAAATAAAAATTCTCTGAGTAGTGTGGAAATGCTGATCCTTACCCTGCCTGGGTTGTCCACTGAGCATTTCCGCGAACTCTATCTGAAGTTCTCTGGGCATGGGATTTTGACATATTCCCCAAACCAAAAGGAATGAGTGGGAAACAATCAAGACAACAGATAGAAGCACTTGCATTTGAATGAGTTTCAAGCATGCTTGGGTGCTCGTGTGATCTGAGTGACTCAGTTTTGGAATACAACTGTCGCGTGGTGCACCGCGACCTCCAGGCACACCGGAGTTTCTGAAAAAAAATTTTCTGCGATTTTCACGAAACCACTTTTCTTCAACTTGAATTGGGCTAAAAATCCATCCCTGAAAATAAAAATTCTCTGAGTAGTGTGGAAATGCTGATCCTTACCCTGCCTGGGTTGTCCACTGAGCATTTCCGCGAACTCTATCTGAAGTTCTCTGGGCATGGGATTTTGACATATTCCCCAAACCAAAAGGAATGAGTGGGAAACAATCAAGACAACAGATAGAACCACTTGTATTTGAATGAGTTTCAAGCATGCTTGGGTGCTCGTGTGATCTGAGTGACTTGGATTTGTAATACAACTGTCGCGTGGTGCACCGCGACCTCCAGGCACCCCGGAGTTTCTGAAAAAAAATTTTCTGCGATTTTCACGAAACCACTTTTCTTCAACTTGAATTGGGCTAAAAATCCATCCCTGAAAATAAAAATTCTCTGAGTAGTGTGGAAATGCTGATCCTTACCCTGCCTGGGTTGTCCACTGAGCATTTCCGCGAACTCTATCTGAAGTTCTCTGGGCATGGGATTTTGACATATTCCCCAAACCAAAAGGAATGAGTGGGAAACAATCAAGACAACAGATAGAATCACTTGCATTTGAATGAGTTTCAAGCATGCTTGGGTGCTCGTGTGATCTGAGTGACTCAGTTTTGGAATACAACTGTCGCGTGGTGCACCGCGACCTCCAGGCACCATGGAGTTTCTGAAAAAAAATTTTCTGCGATTTTCACGAAACCACTTTTCTTCAACTTGAATTGGGCTAAAAATCCATCCCTGAAAATAAAAATTCTCTGAGTAGTGTGGAAATGCTGATCCTTACCCTGCCTGGGTTGTCCACTGAGCATTTCCGCGAACTCTATCTGAAGTTCTCTGGGCATGGGATTTTGACATATTCCCCAAACCAAAAGGAATGAGTGGGAAACAATCAAGACAACAGATAGAAGCACTTGCATTTGAATGAGTTTCAAGCATGCTTGGGTGCTCGTGTGATCTGAGTGACTCAGTTTTGGAATACAACTGTCGCGTGGTGCACCGCGACCTCCAGGCACCCCGGAGTTTCTGAAAAAAAATTTTCTGCGATTTTCACGAAACCACTTTTCTTCAACTTGAATTGGGCTAAAAATCCATCCCTGAAAATAAAAATTCTCTGAGTAGTGTGGAAATGCTGATCCTTACCCTGCCTGGGTTGTCCACTGAGCATTTCCGCGAACTCTATCTGAAGTTCTCTGGGCATGGGATTTTGACATATTCCCCAAACCAAAAGGAATGAGTGGGAAACAATCAAGACAACAGATAGAAGCACTTGCATTTGAATGAGTTTCAAGCATGCTTGGGTGCTCGTGTGATCTGAGTGACTTGGATTTGGAATACAACTGTCGCGTGGTGCACCGCGACCTCCAGGCACCCCGGAGTTTCTGAAAAAAAATTTTCTGCGATTTTCACGAAACCACTTTTCTTCAACTTGAATTGGGCTAAAAATCCATCCCTGAAAATAAAAATTCTCTGAGTAGTGTGGAAATGCTGATCCTTACCCTGCCTGGGTTGTCCACTGAGCATTTCCGTGAACTCTATCTGAAGTTCTCTGGGCATGGGATTTTGACATATTCCCCAAACCAAAAGGAATGAGTGGGAAACAATCAAGACAACAGATAGAAGCACTTGCATTTGAATGAGTTTCAAGCATGCTTGGGTGCTCGTGTGATCTGAGTGACTCAGTTTTGGAATACAACTGTCGCGTGGTGCACCGCGACCTCCAGGCACCCCGGAGTTTCTGAAAAAAAATTTTCTGCGATTTTCACGAAACCACTTTTCTTCAACTTGAATTGGGCTAAAAATCCATCCCTGAAAATAAAAATTCTCTGAGTAGTGTGGAAATGCTGATCCTTACCCTGCCTGGGTTGTCCACTGAGCATTTCCGCGAACTCTATCTGAAGTTCTCTGGGCATGGGATTTTGACATATTCCCCAAACCAAAAGGAATGAGTGGGAAACAATCAAGACAACAGATAGAAGCACTTGCATTTGAATGAGTTTCAAGCATGCTTGGGTGCTCGTGTGATCTGAGTGACTTGGATTTGGAATACAACTGTCGCGTGGTGCACCGCGACCTCCAGGCACCCCGGAGTTTCTGAAAAAAAATTTTCTGCGATTTTCACGAAACCACTTTTCTTCAACTTGAATTGGGCTAAAAATCCATCCCTGAAAATAAAAATTCTCTGAGTAGTGTGGAAATGCTGATCCTTACCCTGCCTGGGTTGTCCACTGAGCATTTCCGTGAACTCTATCTGAAGTTCTCTGGGCATGGGATTTTGACATATTCCCCAAACCAAAAGGAATGAGTGGGAAACAATCAAGACAACAGATAGAAGCACTTGCATTTGAATGAGTTTCAAGCATGCTTGGGTGCTCGTGTGATCTGAGTGACTCAGTTTTGGAATACAACTGTCGCGTGGTGCACCGCGACCTCCAGGCACCCCGGAGTTTCTGAAAAAAAATTTTCTGCGATTTTCACGAAACCACTTTTCTTCAACTTGAATTGGGCTAAAAATCGATCCCTGAAAATAAAAATTCTCTGAGTAGTGTGGAAATGCTGATCCTTACCCTGCCTGGGTTGTCCACTGAGCATTTCCGCGAACTCTATCTGAAGTTCTCTGGGCATGGGATTTTGACATATTCCCCAAACCAAAAGGAATGAGTGGGAAACAATCAAGACAACAGATAGAACCACTTGTATTTGAATGAGTTTCAAGCATGCTTGGGTGCTCGTGTGATCTGAGTGACTTGGATTTGTAATACAACTGTCGCGTGGTGCACCGCGACCTCCAGGCACACCGGAGTTTCTGAAAAAAAATTTTCTGCGATTTTCACGAAACCACTTTTCTTCAACTTGAATTGGGCTAAAAATCCATCCCTGAAAATAAAAATTCTCTGAGTAGTGTGGAAATGCTGATCCTTACCCTGCCTGGGTTGTCCACTGAGCATTTCCGCGAACTCTATCTGAAGTTCTCTGGGCATGGGATTTTGACATATTCCCCAAACCAAAAGGAATGAGTGGGAAACAATCAAGACAACAGATAGAAGCACTTGCATTTGAATGAGTTTCAAGCATGCTTGGGTGCTCGTGTGATCTGAGTGACTCAGTTTTGGAATACAACTGTCGCGTGGTGCACCGCGACCTCCAGGCACACCGGAGTTTCTGAAAAAAAATTTTCTGCGATTTTCACGAAACCACTTTTCTTCAACTTGAATTGGGCTAAAAATCCATCCCTGAAAATAAAAATTCTCTGAGTAGTGTGGAAATGCTGATCCTTACCCTGCCTGGGTTGTCCACTGAGCATTTCCGCGAACTCTATCTGAAGTTCTCTGGGCATGGGATTTTGACATATTCCCCAAACCAAAAGGAATGAGTGGGAAACAATCAAGACAACAGATAGAACCACTTGTATTTGAATGAGTTTCAAGCATGCTTGGGTGCTCGTGTGATCTGAGTGACTTGGATTTGTAATACAACTGTCGCGTGGTGCACCGCGACCTCCAGGCACCCCGGAGTTTCTGAAAAAAAATTTTCTGCGATTTTCACGAAACCACTTTTCTTCAACTTGAATTGGGCTAAAAATCCATCCCTGAAAATAAAAATTCTCTGAGTAGTGTGGAAATGCTGATCCTTACCCTGCCTGGGTTGTCCACTGAGCATTTCCGCGAACTCTATCTGAAGTTCTCTGGGCATGGGATTTTGACATATTCCCCAAACCAAAAGGAATGAGTGGGAAACAATCAAGACAACAGATAGAAGCACTTGCATTTGAATGAGTTTCAAGCATGCTTGGGTGCTCGTGTGATCTGAGTGACTCAGTTTTGGAATACAACTGTCGCGTGGTGCACCGCGACCTCCAGGCACCATGGAGTTTCTGAAAAAAAATTTTCTGCGATTTTCACGAAACCACTTTTCTTCAACTTGAATTGGGCTAAAAATCCATCCCTGAAAATAAAAATTCTCTGAGTAGTGTGGAAATGCTGATCCTTACCCTGCCTGGGTTGTCCACTGAGCATTTCCGCGAACTCTATCTGAAGTTCTCTGGGCATGGGATTTTGACATATTCCCCAAACCAAAAGGAATGAGTGGGAAACAATCAAGACAACAGATAGAAGCACTTGCATTTGAATGAGTTTCAAGCATGCTTGGGTGCTCGTGTGATCTGAGTGACTCAGTTTTGGAATACAACTGTCGCGTGGTGCACCGCGACCTCCAGGCACCCCGGAGTTTCTGAAAAAAAATTTTCTGCGATTTTCACGAAACCACTTTTCTTCAACTTGAATTGGGCTAAAAATCCATCCCTGAAAATAAAAATTCTCTGAGTAGTGTGGAAATGCTGATCCTTACCCTGCCTGGGTTGTCCACTGAGCATTTCCGCGAACTCTATCTGAAGTTCTCTGGGCATGGGATTTTGACATATTCCCCAAACCAAAAGGAATGAGTGGGAAACAATCAAGACAACAGATAGAAGCACTTGCATTTGAATGAGTTTCAAGCATGCTTGGGTGCTCGTGTGATCTGAGTGACTTGGATTTGGAATACAACTGTCGCGTGGTGCACCGCGACCTCCAGGCACCCCGGAGTTTCTGAAAAAAAATTTTCTGCGATTTTCACGAAACCACTTTTCTTCAACTTGAATTGGGCTAAAAATCCATCCCTGAAAATAAAAATTCTCTGAGTAGTGTGGAAATGCTGATCCTTACCCTGCCTGGGTTGTCCACTGAGCATTTCCGTGAACTCTATCTGAAGTTCTCTGGGCATGGGATTTTGACATATTCCCCAAACCAAAAGGAATGAGTGGGAAACAATCAAGACAACAGATAGAAGCACTTGCATTTGAATGAGTTTCAAGCATGCTTGGGTGCTCGTGTGATCTGAGTGACTCAGTTTTGGAATACAACTGTCGCGTGGTGCACCGCGACCTCCAGGCACCCCGGAGTTTCTGAAAAAAAATTTTCTGCGATTTTCACGAAACCACTTTTCTTCAACTTGAATTGGGCTAAAAATCCATCCCTGAAAATAAAAATTCTCTGAGTAGTGTGGAAATGCTGATCCTTACCCTGCCTGGGTTGTCCACTGAGCATTTCCGCGAACTCTATCTGAAGTTCTCTGGGCATGGGATTTTGACATATTCCCCAAACCAAAAGGAATGAGTGGGAAACAATCAAGACAACAGATAGAAGCACTTGCATTTGAATGAGTTTCAAGCATGCTTGGGTGCTCGTGTGATCTGAGTGACTCAGTTTTGGAATACAACTGTCGCGTGGTGCACCGCGACCTCCAGGCACCCCGGAGTTTCTGAAAAAAAATTTTCTGCGATTTTCACGAAACCACTTTTCTTCAACTTGAATTGGGCTAAAAATCCATCCCTGAAAATAAAAATTCTCTGAGTAGTGTGGAAATGCTGATCCTTACCCTGCCTGGATTGTCCACTGAGCATTTCCGCGAACTCTATCTGAAGTTCTCTGGGCATGGGATTTTGACATATTCCCCAATCCAAAAGGAATGAGTGGGAAACAATCAAGACAACAGATAGAAGCACTTGCATTTGAATGAGTTTCAAGCATGCTTGGGTGCTCGTGTGATCTGAGTGACTCAGTTTTGGAATACAACTGTCGCGTGGTGCACCGCGACCTCCAGGCACCCCGGAGTTTCTGAAAAAAAATTTTCTGCGATTTTCACGAAACCACTTTTCTTCAACTTGAATTGGGCTAAAAATCCATCCCTGAAAATAAAAATTCTCTGAGTAGTGTGGAAATGCTGATCCTTACCCTGCCTGGGTTGTCCACTGAGCATTTCCGCGAACTCTATCTGAAGTTCTCTGGGCATGGGATTTTGACATATTCCCCAAACCAAAAGGAATGAGTGGGAAACAATCAAGACAACAGATAGAAGCACTTGCATTTGAATGAGTTTCAAGCATGCTTGGGTGCTCGTGTGATCTGAGTGACTCAGTTTTGGAATACAACTGTCGCGTGGTGCACCGCGACCTCCAGGCACCCCGGAGTTTCTGAAAAAAAATTTTCTGCGATTTTCACGAAACCACTTTTCTTCAACTTGAATTGGGCTAAAAATCCATCCCTGAAAATAAAAATTCTCTGAGTAGTGTGGAAATGCTGATCCTTACCCTGCCTGGGTTGTCCACTGAGCATTTCCGCGAACTCTATCTGAAGTTCTCTGGGCATGGGATTTTGACATATTCCCCAAACCAAAAGGAATGAGTGGGAAACAATCAAGACAACAGATAGAACCACTTGTATTTGAATGAGTTTCAAGCATGCTTGGGTGCTCGTGTGATCTGAGTGACTTGGATTTGGAATACAACTGTCGCGTGGTGCACCGCGACCTCCAGGCACCCCGGAGTTTCTGAAAAAGAATTTTCTGCGATTTTCACGAAACCACTTTTCTTCAACTTGAATTGGGCTAAAAATCCATCCCTGAAAATAAAAATTCTCTGAGTAGTGTGGAAATGCTGATCCTTACCCTGCCTGGGTTGTCCACTGAGCATTTCCGTGAACTCTATCTGAAGTTCTCTGGGCATGGGATTTTGACATATTCCCCAAACCAAAAGGAATGAGTGGGAAACAATCAAGGCAACAGATAGAAGCACTTGCATTTGAATGAGTTTCAAGCATGCTTGGGTGCTCGTGTGATCTGAGTGACTCAGTTTTGGAATACAACTGTCGCGTGGTGCACCGCGACCTCCAGGCACCCCGGAGTTTCTGAAAAAAAATTTTCTGCGATTTTCACGAAACCACTTTTCTTCAACTTGAATTGGGCTAAAAATCCATCCCTGAAAATAAAAATTCTCTGAGTAGTGTGGAAATGCTGATCCTTACCCTGCCTGGGTTGTCCACTGAGCATTTCCGCGAACTCTATCTGAAGTTCTCTGGGCATGGGATTTTGACATATTCCCCAAACCAAAAGGAATGAGTGGGAAACAATCAAGACAACAGATAGAAGCACTTGCATTTGAATGAGTTTCAAGCATGCTTGGGTGCTCGTGTGATCTGAGTGACTCAGTTTTGGAATACAACTGTCGCGTGGTGCACCGCGACCTCCAGGCACCCCGGAGTTTCTGAAAAAAAATTTTCTGCGATTTTCACGAAACCACTTTTCTTCAACTTGAATTGGGCTAAAAATCCATCCCTGAAAATAAAAATTCTCTGAGTAGTGTGGAAATGCTGATCCTTACCCTGCCTGGGTTGTCCACTGAGCATTTCCGCGAACTCTATCTGAAGTTCTCTGGGCATGGGATTTTGACATATTCCCCAAACCAAAAGGAATGAGTGGGAAACAATCAAGACAACAGATAGAAGCACTTGCATTTGAATGAGTTTCAAGCATGCTTGGGTGCTCGTGTGATCTGAGTGACTTGGATTTGGAATACAACTGTCGCGTGGTGCACCGCGACCTCCAGGCACCCCGGAGTTTCTGAAAAAAAATTTTCTGCGATTTTCACGAAACCACTTTTCTTCAACTTGAATTGGGCTAAAAATCCATCCCTGAAAATAAAAATTCTCTGAGTAGTGTGGAAATGCTGATCCTTACCCTGCCTGGGTTGTCCACTGAGCATTTCCGTGAACTCTATCTGAAGTTCTCTGGGCATGGGATTTTGACATATTCCCCAAACCAAAAGGAATGAGTGGGAAACAATCAAGACAACAGATAGAAGCACTTGCATTTGAATGAGTTTCAAGCATGCTTGGGTGCTCGTGTGATCTGAGTGACTCAGTTTTGGAATACAACTGTCGCGTGGTGCACCGCGACCTCCAGGCACCCCGGAGTTTCTGAAAAAAAATTTTCTGCGATTTTCACGAAACCACTTTTCTTCAACTTGAATTGGGCTAAAAATCCATCCCTGAAAATAAAAATTCTCTGAGTAGTGTGGAAATGCTGATCCTTACCCTGCCTGGGTTGTCCACTGAGCATTTCCGCGAACTCTATCTGAAGTTCTCTGGGCATGGGATTTTGACATATTCCCCAAACCAAAAGGAATGAGTGGGAAACAATCAAGACAACAGATAGAAGCACTTGCATTTGAATGAGTTTCAAGCATGCTTGGGTGCTCGTGTGATCTGAGTGACTCAGTTTTGGAATACAACTGTCGCGTGGTGCACCGCGACCTCCAGGCACCCCGGAGTTTCTGAAAAAAAATTTTCTGCGATTTTCACGAAACCACTTTTCTTCAACTTGAATTGGGCTAAAAATCCATCCCTGAAAATAAAAATTCTCTGAGTAGTGTGGAAATGCTGATCCTTACCCTGCCTGGGTTGTCCACTGAGCATTTCCGCGAACTCTATCTGAAGTTCTCTGGGCATGGGATTTTGACATATTCCCCAAACCAAAAGGAATGAGTGGGAAACAATCAAGACAACAGATAGAACCACTTGTATTTGAATGAGTTTCAAGCATGCTTGGGTGCTCGTGTGATCTGAGTGACTTGGATTTGTAATACAACTGTCGCGTGGTGCACCGCGACCTCCAGGCACACCGGAGTTTCTGAAAAAAAATTTTCTGCGATTTTCACGAAACCACTTTTCTTCAACTTGAATTGGGCTAAAAATCCATCCCTGAAAATAAAAATTCTCTGAGTAGTGTGGAAATGCTGATCCTTACCCTGCCTGGGTTGTCCACTGAGCATTTCCGCGAACTCTATCTGAAGTTCTCTGGGCATGGGATTTTGACATATTCCCCAAACCAAAAGGAATGAGTGGGAAACAATCAAGACAACAGATAGAAGCACTTGCATTTGAATGAGTTTCAAGCATGCTTGGGTGCTCGTGTGATCTGAGTGACTCAGTTTTGGAATACAACTGTCGCGTGGTGCACCGCGACCTCCAGGCACACCGGAGTTTCTGAAAAAAAATTTTCTGCGATTTTCACGAAACCACTTTTCTTCAACTTGAATTGGGCTAAAAATCCATCCCTGAAAATAAAAATTCTCTGAGTAGTGTGGAAATGCTGATCCTTACCCTGCCTGGGTTGTCCACTGAGCATTTCCGCGAACTCTATCTGAAGTTCTCTGGGCATGGGATTTTGACATATTCCCCAAACCAAAAGGAATGAGTGGGAAACAATCAAGACAACAGATAGAACCACTTGTATTTGAATGAGTTTCAAGCATGCTTGGGTGCTCGTGTGATCTGAGTGACTTGGATTTGTAATACAACTGTCGCGTGGTGCACCGCGACCTCCAGGCACCCCGGAGTTTCTGAAAAAAAATTTTCTGCGATTTTCACGAAACCACTTTTCTTCAACTTGAATTGGGCTAAAAATCCATCCCTGAAAATAAAAATTCTCTGAGTAGTGTGGAAATGCTGATCCTTACCCTGCCTGGGTTGTCCACTGAGCATTTCCGCGAACTCTATCTGAAGTTCTCTGGGCATGGGATTTTGACATATTCCCCAAACCAAAAGGAATGAGTGGGAAACAATCAAGACAACAGATAGAAGCACTTGCATTTGAATGAGTTTCAAGCATGCTTGGGTGCTCGTGTGATCTGAGTGACTCAGTTTTGGAATTCAACTGTCGCGTGGTGCACCGCGACCTCCAGGCACCATGGAGTTTCTGAAAAAAAATTTTCTGCGATTTTCACGAAACCACTTTTCTTCAACTTGAATTGGGCTAAAAATCCATCCCTGAAAATAAAAATTCTCTGAGTAGTGTGGAAATGCTGATCCTTACGCTGCCTGGGTTGTCCACTGAGCATTTCCGCGAACTCTATCTGAAGTTCTCTGGGCATGGGATTTTGACATATTCCCCAAACCAAAAGGAATGAGTGGGAAACAATCAAGACAACAGATAGAAGCACTTGCATTTGAATGAGTTTCAAGCATGCTTGGGTGCTCGTGTGATCTGAGTGACTCAGTTTTGGAATACAACTGTCGCGTGGTGCACCGCGACCTCCAGGCACCCCGGAGTTTCTGAAAAAAAATTTTCTGCGATTTTCACGAAACCACTTTTCTTCAACTTGAATTGGGCTAAAAATCCATCCCTGAAAATAAAAATTCTCTGAGTAGTGTGGAAATGCTGATCCTTACCCTGCCTGGGTTGTCCACTGAGCATTTCCGCGAACTCTATCTGAAGTTCTCTGGGCATGGGATTTTGACATATTCCCCAAACCAAAAGGAATGAGTGGGAAACAATCAAGACAACAGATAGAAGCACTTGTATTTGAATGAGTTTCAAGCATGCTTGGGTGCTCGTGTGATCTGAGTGACTTGGATTTGGAATACAACTGTCGCGTGGTGCACCGCGACCTCCAGGCACCCCGGAGTTTCTGAAAAAAAATTTTCTGCGATTTTCACGAAACCACTTTTCTTCAACTTGAATTGGGCTAAAAATCCATCCCTGAAAATAAAAATTCTCTGAGTAGTGTGGAAATGCTGATCCTTACCCTGCCTGGGTTGTCCACTGAGCATTTCCGTGAACTCTATCTGAAGTTCTCTGGGCATGGGATTTTGACATATTCCCCAAACCAAAAGGAATGAGTGGGAAACAATCAAGACAACAGATAGAAGCACTTGCATTTGAATGAGTTTCAAGCATGCTTGGGTGCTCGTGTGATCTGAGTGACTCAGTTTTGGAATACAACTGTCGCGTGGTGCACCGCGACCTCCAGGCACCCCGGAGTTTCTGAAAAAAAATTTTCTGCGATTTTCACGAAACCACTTTTCTTCAACTTGAATTGGGCTAAAAATCCATCCCTGAAAATAAAAATTCTCTGAGTAGTGTGGAAATGCTGATCCTTACCCTGCCTGGGTTGTCCACTGAGCATTTCCGCGAACTCTATCTGAAGTTCTCTGGGCATGGGATTTTGACATATTCCCCAAACCAAAAGGAATGAGTGGGAAACAATCAAGACAACAGATAGAAGCACTTGCATTTGAATGAGTTTCAAGCATGCTTGGGTGCTCGTGTGATCTGAGTGACTCAGTTTTGGAATACAACTGTCGCGTGGTGCACCGCGACCTCCAGGCACCCCGGAGTTTCTGAAAAAAAATTTTCTGCGATTTTCACGAAACCACTTTTCTTCAACTTGAATTGGGCTAAAAATCCATCCCTGAAAATAAAAATTCTCTGAGTAGTGTGGAAATGCTGATCCTTACCCTGCCTGGGTTGTCCACTGAGCATTTCCGCGAACTCTATCTGAAGTTCTCTGGGCATGGGATTTTGACATATTCCCCAAACCAAAAGGAATGAGTGGGAAACAATCAAGACAACAGATAGAACCACTTGTATTTGAATGAGTTTCAAGCATGCTTGGGTGCTCGTGTGATCTGAGTGACTTGGATTTGTAATACAACTGTCGCGTGGTGCACCGCGACCTCCAGGCACACCGGAGTTTCTGAAAAAAAATTTTCTGCGATTTTCACGAAACCACTTTTCTTCAACTTGAATTGGGCTAAAAATCCATCCCTGAAAATAAAAATTCTCTGAGTAGTGTGGAAATGCTGATCCTTACCCTGCCTGGGTTGTCCACTGAGCATTTCCGCGAACTCTATCTGAAGTTCTCTGGGCATGGGATTTTGACATATTCCCCAAACCAAAAGGAATGAGTGGGAAACAATCAAGACAACAGATAGAAGCACTTGCATTTGAATGAGTTTCAAGCATGCTTGGGTGCTCGTGTGATCTGAGTGACTCAGTTTTGGAATACAACTGTCGCGTGGTGCACCGCGACCTCCAGGCACACCGGAGTTTCTGAAAAAAAATTTTCTGCGATTTTCACGAAACCACTTTTCTTCAACTTGAATTGGGCTAAAAATCCATCCCTGAAAATAAAAATTCTCTGAGTAGTGTGGAAATGCTGATCCTTACCCTGCCTGGGTTGTCCACTGAGCATTTCCGCGAACTCTATCTGAAGTTCTCTGGGCATGGGATTTTGACATATTCCCCAAACCAAAAGGAATGAGTGGGAAACAATCAAGACAACAGATAGAACCACTTGTATTTGAATGAGTTTCAAGCATGCTTGGGTGCTCGTGTGATCTGAGTGACTTGGATTTGTAATACAACTGTCGCGTGGTGCACCGCGACCTCCAGGCACCCCGGAGTTTCTGAAAAAAAATTTTCTGCGATTTTCACGAAACCACTTTTCTTCAACTTGAATTGGGCTAAAAATCCATCCCTGAAAATAAAAATTCTCTGAGTAGTGTGGAAATGCTGATCCTTACCCTGCCTGGGTTGTCCACTGAGCATTTCCGCGAACTCTATCTGAAGTTCTCTGGGCATGGGATTTTGACATATTCCCCAAACCAAAAGGAATGAGTGGGAAACAATCAAGACAACAGATAGAAGCACTTGCATTTGAATGAGTTTCAAGCATGCTTGGGTGCTCGTGTGATCTGAGTGACTCAGTTTTGGAATACAACTGTCGCGTGGTGCACCGCGACCTCCAGGCACCCCGGAGTTTCTGAAAAAAAATTTTCTGCGATTTTCACGAAACCACTTTTCTTCAACTTGAATTGGGCTAAAAATCCATCCCTGAAAATAAAAATTCTCTGAGTAGTGTGGAAATGCTGATCCTTACCCTGCCTGGGTTGTCCACTGAGCATTTCCGCGAACTCTATCTGAAGTTCTCTGGGCATGGGATTTTGACATATTCCCCAAACCAAAAGGAATGAGTGGGAAACAATCAAGACAACAGATAGAACCACTTGTATTTGAATGAGTTTCAAGCATGCTTGGGTGCTCGTGTGATCTGAGTGACTTGGATTTGGAATACAACTGTCGCGTGGTGCACCGCGACCTCCAGGCACCCCGGAGTTTCTGAAAAAAAATTTTCTGCGATTTTCACGAAACCACTTTTCTTCAACTTGAATTGGGCTAAAAATCCATCCCTGAAAATAAAAATTCTCTGAGTAGTGTGGAAATGCTGATCCTTACCCTGCCTGGGTTGTCCACTGAGCATTTCCGTGAACTCTATCTGAAGTTCTCTGGGCATGGGATTTTGACATATTCCCCAAACCAAAAGGAATGAGTGGGAAACAATCAAGACAACAGATAGAAGCACTTGCATTTGAATGAGTTTCAAGCATGCTTGGGTGCTCGTGTGATCTGAGTGACTCAGTTTTGGAATACAACTGTCGCGTGGTGCACCGCGACCTCCAGGCACCCCGGAGTTTCTGAAAAAAAATTTTCTGCGATTTTCACGAAACCACTTTTCTTCAACTTGAATTGGGCTAAAAATCCATCCCTGAAAATAAAAATTCTCTGAGTAGTGTGGAAATGCTGATCCTTACCCTGCCTGGGTTGTCCACTGAGCATTTCCGCGAACTCTATCTGAAGTTCTCTGGGCATGGGATTTTGACATATTCCCCAAACCAAAAGGAATGAGTGGGAAACAATCAAGACAACAGATAGAACCACTTGTATTTGAATGAGTTTCAAGCATGCTTGGGTTCTCGTGTGATCTGAGTGACTTGGATTTGTAATACAACTGTCGCGTGGTGCACCGCGACCTCCAGGCACACCGGAGTTTCTGAAAAAAAATTTTCTGCGATTTTCACGAAACCACTTTTCTTCAACTTGAATTGGGCTAAAAATCCATCCCTGAAAATAAAAATTCTCTGAGTAGTGTGGAAATGCTGATCCTTACCCTGCCTGGGTTGTCCACTGAGCATTTCCGCGAACTCTATCTGAAGTTCTCTGGGCATGGGATTTTGACATATTCCCCAAACCAAAAGGAATGAGTGGGAAACAATCAAGACAACAGATAGAAGCACTTGCATTTGAATGAGTTTCAAGCATGCTTGGGTGCTCGTGTGATCTGAGTGACTCAGTTTTGGAATACAACTGTCGCGTGGTGCACCGCGACCTCCAGGCACACCGGAGTTTCTGAAAAAAAAATTTCTGCGATTTTCACGAAACCACTTTTCTTCAACTTGAATTGGGCTAAAAATCCATCCCTGAAAATAAAAATTCTCTGAGTAGTGTGGAAATGCTGATCCTTACCCTGCCTGGGTTGTCCACTGAGCATTTCCGCGAACTCTATCTGAAGTTCTCTGGGCATGGGATTTTGACATATTCCCCAAACCAAAAGGAATGAGTGGGAAACAATCAAGACAACAGATAGAACCACTTGTATTTGAATGAGTTTCAAGCATGCTTGGGTGCTCGTGTGATCTGAGTGACTTGGATTTGTAATACAACTGTCGCGTGGTGCACCGCGACCTCCAGGCACCCCGGAGTTTCTGAAAAAAAATTTTCTGCGATTTTCACGAAACCACTTTTCTTCAACTTGAATTGGGCTAAAAATCCATCCCTGAAAATAAAAATTCTCTGAGTAGTGTGGAAATGCTGATCCTTACCCTGCCTGGGTTGTCCACTGAGCATTTCCGCGAACTCTATCTGAAGTTCTCTGGGCATGGGATTTTGACATATTCCCCAAACCAAAAGGAATGAGTGGGAAACAATCAAGACAACAGATAGAAGCACTTGCATTTGAATGAGTTTCAAGCATGCTTGGGTGCTCGTGTGATCTGAGTGACTCAGTTTTGGAATACAACTGTCGCGTGGTGCACCGCGACCTCCAGGCACCATGGAGTTTCTGAAAAAAAATTTTCTGCGATTTTCACGAAACCACTTTTCTTCAACTTGAATTGGGCTAAAAATCCATCCCTGAAAATAAAAATTCTCTGAGTAGTGTGGAAATGCTGATCCTTACCCTGCCTGGGTTGTCCACTGAGCATTTCCGCGAACTCTATCTGAAGTTCTCTGGGCATGGGATTTTGACATATTCCCCAAACCAAAAGGAATGAGTGGGAAACAATCAAGACAACAGATAGAAGCACTTGCATTTGAATGAGTTTCAAGCATACTTGGGTGCTCGTGTGATCTGAGTGACTCAGTTTTGGAATACAACTGTCGCGTGGTGCACCGCGACCTCCAGGCACCCCGGAGTTTCTGAAAAAAAATTTTCTGCGATTTTCACGAAACCACTTTTCTTCAACTTGAATTGGGCTAAAAATCCATCCCTGAAAATAAAAATTCTCTGAGTAGTGTGGAAATTCTGATCCTTACCCTGCCTGGGTTGTCCACTGAGCATTTCCGCGAACTCTATCTGAAGTTCTCTGGGCATGGGATTTTGACATATTCCCCAAACCAAAAGGAATGAGTGGGAAACAATCAAGACAACAGATAGAACCACTTGTATTTGAATGAGTTTCAAGCATGCTTGGGTGCTCGTGTGATCTGAGTGACTTGGATTTGTAATACAACTGTCGCGTGTTGCACCGCGACCTACAGGCACACCGGAGTTTCTGAAAAAAAATTTTCTGCGATTTTCACGAAACCACTTTTCTTCAACTTGAATTGGGCTAAAAATCCATCCCTGAAAATAAAAATTCTCTGAGTAGTGTGGAAATGCTGATCCTTACCCTGCCTGGGTTGTCCACTGAGCATTTCCGCGAACTCTATCTGAAGTTCTCTGGGCATGGGATTTTGACATATTCCCCAAACCAAAAGGAATGAGTGGGAAACAATCAAGACAACAGATAGAACCACTTGTATTTGAATGAGTTTCAAGCATGCTTGGGTG
Organism: Lepisosteus platostomus; assembly: GCF_059453375.1. NCBI lineage: Eukaryota > Metazoa > Chordata > Actinopteri > Semionotiformes > Lepisosteidae > Lepisosteus > Lepisosteus platostomus. The sequence goes on from NC_142612.1 coordinate 81,099,651, forward strand.
CTCGTGTGATCTGAGTGACTTGGATTTGTAATACAACTGTCGCGTGGTGCACCGCGACCTCCAGGCACCCCGGAGTTTCTGAAAAAAAATTTTCTGCGATTTTCACGAAACCACTTTTCTTCAACTTGAATTGGGCTAAAAATCCATCCCTGAAAATAAAAATTCTCTGAGTAGTGTGGAAATGCTGATCCTTACCCTGCCTGGGTTGTCCACTGAGCATTTCCGTGAACTCTATCTGAAGTTCTCTGGGCATGGGATTTTGACATATTCCCCAAACCAAAAGGAATGAGTGGGAAACAATCAAGACAACAGATAGAAGCACTTGCATTTGAATGAGTTTCAAGCATGCTTGGGTGCTCGTGTGATCTGAGTGACTCAGTTTTGGAATACAACTGTCGCGTGGTGCACCGCGACCTCCAGGCACCCCGGAGTTTCTGAAAAAAAATTTTCTGCGATTTTCACGAAACCACTTTTCTTCAACTTGAATTGGGCTAAAAATCCATCCCTGAAAATAAAAATTCTCTGAGTAGTGTGGAAATGCTGATCCTTACCCTGCCTGGGTTGTCCACTGAGCATTTCCGCGAACTCTATCTGAAGTTCTCTGGGCATGGGATTTTGACATATTCCCCAAACCAAAAGGAATGAGTGGGAAACAATCAAGACAACAGATAGAACCACTTGTATTTGAATGAGTTTCAAGCATGCTTGGGTTCTCGTGTGATCTGAGTGACTTGGATTTGTAATACAACTGTCGCGTGGTGCACCGCGACCTCCAGGCACACCGGAGTTTCTGAAAAAAAATTTTCTGCGATTTTCACGAAACCACTTTTCTTCAACTTGAATTGGGCTAAAAATCCATCCCTGAAAATAAAAATTCTCTGAGTAGTGTGGAAATGCTGATCCTTACCCTGCCTGGGTTGTCCACTGAGCATTTCCGCGAACTCTATCTGAAGTTCTCTGGGCATGGGATTTTGACATATTCCCCAAACCAAAAGGAATGAGTGGGAAACAATCAAGACAACAGATAGAAGCACTTGCATTTGAATGAGTTTCAAGCATGCTTGGGTGCTCGTGTGATCTGAGTGACTCAGTTTTGGAATACAACTGTCGCGTGGTGCACCGCGACCTCCAGGCACACCGGAGTTTCTGAAAAAAAAATTTCTGCGATTTTCACGAAACCACTTTTCTTCAACTTGAATTGGGCTAAAAATCCATCCCTGAAAATAAAAATTCTCTGAGTAGTGTGGAAATGCTGATCCTTACCCTGCCTGGGTTGTCCACTGAGCATTTCCGCGAACTCTATCTGAAGTTCTCTGGGCATGGGATTTTGACATATTCCCCAAACCAAAAGGAATGAGTGGGAAACAATCAAGACAACAGATAGAACCACTTGTATTTGAATGAGTTTCAAGCATGCTTGGGTGCTCGTGTGATCTGAGTGACTTGGATTTGTAATACAACTGTCGCGTGGTGCACCGCGACCTCCAGGCACCCCGGAGTTTCTGAAAAAAAATTTTCTGCGATTTTCACGAAACCACTTTTCTTCAACTTGAATTGGGCTAAAAATCCATCCCTGAAAATAAAAATTCTCTGAGTAGTGTGGAAATGCTGATCCTTACCCTGCCTGGGTTGTCCACTGAGCATTTCCGCGAACTCTATCTGAAGTTCTCTGGGCATGGGATTTTGACATATTCCCCAAACCAAAAGGAATGAGTGGGAAACAATCAAGACAACAGATAGAAGCACTTGCATTTGAATGAGTTTCAAGCATGCTTGGGTGCTCGTGTGATCTGAGTGACTCAGTTTTGGAATACAACTGTCGCGTGGTGCACCGCGACCTCCAGGCACCATGGAGTTTCTGAAAAAAAATTTTCTGCGATTTTCACGAAACCACTTTTCTTCAACTTGAATTGGGCTAAAAATCCATCCCTGAAAATAAAAATTCTCTGAGTAGTGTGGAAATGCTGATCCTTACCCTGCCTGGGTTGTCCACTGAGCATTTCCGCGAACTCTATCTGAAGTTCTCTGGGCATGGGATTTTGACATATTCCCCAAACCAAAAGGAATGAGTGGGAAACAATCAAGACAACAGATAGAAGCACTTGCATTTGAATGAGTTTCAAGCATACTTGGGTGCTCGTGTGATCTGAGTGACTCAGTTTTGGAATACAACTGTCGCGTGGTGCACCGCGACCTCCAGGCACCCCGGAGTTTCTGAAAAAAAATTTTCTGCGATTTTCACGAAACCACTTTTCTTCAACTTGAATTGGGCTAAAAATCCATCCCTGAAAATAAAAATTCTCTGAGTAGTGTGGAAATTCTGATCCTTACCCTGCCTGGGTTGTCCACTGAGCATTTCCGCGAACTCTATCTGAAGTTCTCTGGGCATGGGATTTTGACATATTCCCCAAACCAAAAGGAATGAGTGGGAAACAATCAAGACAACAGATAGAACCACTTGTATTTGAATGAGTTTCAAGCATGCTTGGGTGCTCGTGTGATCTGAGTGACTTGGATTTGTAATACAACTGTCGCGTGTTGCACCGCGACCTACAGGCACACCGGAGTTTCTGAAAAAAAATTTTCTGCGATTTTCACGAAACCACTTTTCTTCAACTTGAATTGGGCTAAAAATCCATCCCTGAAAATAAAAATTCTCTGAGTAGTGTGGAAATGCTGATCCTTACCCTGCCTGGGTTGTCCACTGAGCATTTCCGCGAACTCTATCTGAAGTTCTCTGGGCATGGGATTTTGACATATTCCCCAAACCAAAAGGAATGAGTGGGAAACAATCAAGACAACAGATAGAAGCACTTGCATTTGAATGAGTTTCAAGCATGCTTGGGTGCTCGTGTGATCTGAGTGACTCAGTTTTGGAATACAACTGTCGCGTGGTGCACCGCGACCTCCAGGCACACCGGAGTTTCTGAAAAAAAATTTTCTGCGATTTTCACGAAACCACTTTTCTTCAACTTGAATTGGGCTAAAAATCCATCCCTGAAAATAAAAATTCTCTGAGTAGTGTGGAAATGCTGATCCTTACCCTGCCTGGGTTGTCCACTGAGCATTTCCGCGAACTCTATCTGAAGTTCTCTGGGCATGGGATTTTGACATATTCCCCAAACCAAAAGGAATGAGTGGGAAACAATCAAGACAACAGATAGAACCACTTGTATTTGAATGAGTTTCAAGCATGCTTGGGTGCTCGTGTGATCTGAGTGACTTGGATTTGTAATACAACTGTCGCGTGGTGCACCGCGACCTCCAGGCACCCCGGAGTTTCTGAAAAAAAATTTTCTGCGATTTTCACGAAACCACTTTTCTTCAACTTGAATTGGGCTAAAAATCCATCCCTGAAAATAAAAATTCTCTGAGTAGTGTGGAAATGCTGATCCTTACCCTGCCTGGGTTGTCCACTGAGCATTTCCGCGAACTCTATCTGAAGTTCTCTGGGCATGGGATTTTGACATATTCCCCAAACTAAAAGGAATGAGTGGGAAACAATCAAGACAACAGATAGAAGCACTTGCATTTGAATGAGTTTCAAGCATGCTTGGGTGCTCGTGTGATCTGAGTGACTCAGTTTTGGAATACAACTGTCGCGTGGTACACCGCGACCTCCAGGCACCCCGGAGTTTCTGAAAAAAAATTTTCTGCGATTTTCACGAAACCACTTTTCTTCAACTTGAATTGGGCTAAAAATCCATCCCTGAAAATAAAAATTCTCTGAGTAGTGTGGAAATGCTGATCCTTACCCTGCCTGGGTTGTCCACTGAGCATTTCCGCGAACTCTATCTGAAGTTCTCTGGGCATGGGATTTTGACATATTCCCCAAACCAAAAGGAATGAGTGGGAAACAATCAAGACAACAGATAGAAGCACTTGCATTTGAATGAGTTTCAAGCATGCTTGGGTGCTCGTGTGATCTGAGTGACTCAGTTTTGGAATACAACTGTCGCGTGGTGCACCGCGACCTCCAGGCACCCCGGAGTTTCTGAAAAAAAATTGTCTGCGATTTTCACGAAACCACTTTTCTTCAACTTGAATTGGGCTAAAAATCCATCCCTGAAAATAAAAATTCTCTGAGTAGTGTGGAAATGCTGATCCTTACCCTGCCTGGGTTGTCCACTGAGCATTTCCGCGAACTCTATCTGAAGTTCTCTGGGCATGGGATTTTGACATATTCCCCAAACCTAAAGGAATGAGTGGGAAACAATCAAGACAACAGATAGAAGCACTTGCATTTGAATGAGTTTCAAGCATGCTTGGGTGCTCGTGTGATCTGAGTGACTCAGTTTTGGAATACAACTGTCGCGTGGTGCACCGCGACCTCCAGGCACCATGGAGTTTCTGAAAAAAAATTTTCTGCGATTTTCACGAAACCACTTTTCTTCAACTTGAATTGGGCTAAAAATCCATCCCTGAAAATAAAAATTCTCTGAGTAGTGTGGAAATGCTGATCCTTACCCTGCCTGGGTTGTCCACTGAGCATTTCCGCGAACTCTATCTGAAGTTCTCTGGGCATGGGATTTTGACATATTCCCCAAACCAAAAGGAATGAGTGGGAAACAATCAAGACAACAGATAGAAGCACTTGCATTTGAATGAGTTTCAAGCATGCTTGGGTGCTCGTGTGATCTGAGTGACTCAGTTTTGGAATACAACTGTCGCGTGGTGCACCGCGACCTCCAGGCACCCCGGAGTTTCTGAAAAAAAAATTTCTGCGATTTTCACGAAACCACTTTTCTTCAACTTGAATTGGGCTAAAAATCCATCCCTGAAAATAAAAATTCTCTGAGTAGTGTGGAAATGCTGATCCTTACCCTGCCTGGGTTTCCACTGAGCATTTCCGCGAACTCTATCTGAAGTTCTCTGGGCATGGGATTTTGACATATTCCCCAAACCAAAAGGAATGAGTGGGAAACAATCAAGACAACAGATAGAACCACTTGTATTTGAATGAGTTTCAAGCATGCTTGGGTGCTCGTGTGATCTGAGTGACTTGGATTTGTAATACAACTGTCGCGTGGTGCACCGCGACCTCCAGGCACCCCGGAGTTTCTGAAAAAAATTTTTCTGCGATTTTCACGAAACCACTTTTCTTCAACTTGAATTGGGCTAAAAATCCATCCCTGAAAATAAAAATTCTCTGAGTAGTGTGGAAATGCTGATCCTTACCCTGCCTGGGTTGTCCACTGAGCATTTCCGCGAACTCTATCTGAAGTTCTCTGGGCATGGGATTTTGACATATTCCCCAAACCAAAAGGAATGAGTGGGAAACAATCAAGACAACAGATAGAAGCACTTGCATTTGAATGAGTTTCAAGCATGCTTGGGTGCTCGTGTGATCTGAGTGACTCAGTTTTGGAATACAACTGTCGCGTGGTGCACCGCGACCTCCAGGCACCCCGGAGTTTCTGAAAAAAAATTGTCTGCGATTTTCACGAAACCACTTTTCTTCAACTTGAATTGGGCTAAAAATCCATCCCTGAAAATAAAAATTCTCTGAGTAGTGTGGAAATGCTGATCCTTACCCTGCCTGGGTTGTCCACTGAGCATTTCCGCGAACTCTATCTGAAGTTCTCTGGGCATGGGATTTTGACATATTCCCCAAACCTAAAGGAATGAGTGGGAAACAATCAAGACAACAGATAGAAGCACTTGCATTTGAATGAGTTTCAAGCATGCTTGGGTGCTCGTGTGATCTGAGTGACTCAGTTTTGGAATACAACTGTCGCGTGGTGCACCGCGACCTCCAGGCACCATGGAGTTTCTGAAAAAAAATTTTCTGCGATTTTCACGAAACCACTTTTCTTCAACTTGAATTGGGTTAAAAATCCATCCCTGAAAATAAAAATTCTCTGAGTAGTGTGGAAATGCTGATCCTTACCCTGCCTGGGTTGTCCACTGAGCATTTCCGCGAACTCTATCTGAAGTTCTCTGGGCATGGGATTTTGACATATTCCCCAAACCAAAAGGAATGAGTGGGAAACAATCAAGACAACAGATAGAAGCACTTGCATTTGAATGAGTTTCAAGCATGCTTGGGTGCTCGTGTGATCTGAGTGACTCAGTTTTGGAATACAACTGTCGCGTGGTGCACCGCGACCTCCAGGCACCCCGGAGTTTCTGAAAAAAAATTTTCTGCGATTTTCACGAAACCACTTTTCTTCAACTTGAATTGGGCTAAAAATCCATCCCTGAAAATAAAAATTCTCTGAGTAGTGTGGAAATGCTGATCCTTACCCTGCCTGGGTTGTCCACTGAGCATTTCCGCGAACTCTATCTGAAGTTCTCTGGGCATGGGATTTTGACATATTCCCCAAACCAAAAGGAATGAGTGGGAAACAATCAAGACAACAGATAGAACCACTTGTATTTGAATGAGTTTCAAGCATGCTTGGGTGCTCGTGTGATCTGAGTGACTTGGATTTGTAATACAACTGTCGCGTGGTGCACCGCGACCTCCAGGCACCCCGGAGTTTCTGAAAAAAATTTTTCTGCGATTTTCACGAAACCACTTTTCTTCAACTTGAATTGGGCTAAAAATCCATCCCTGAAAATAAAAATTCTCTGAGTAGTGTGGAAATGCTGATCCTTACCCTGCCTGGGTTGTCCACTGAGCATTTCCGCGAACTCTATCTGAAGTTCTCTGGGCATGGGATTTTGACATATTCCCCAAACCAAAAGGAATGAGTGGGAAACAATCAAGACAACAGATAGAACCACTTGTATTTGAATGAGTTTCAAGCATGCTTGGGTGCTCGTGTGATCTGAGTGACTTGGATTTGTAATACAACTGTCGCGTGGTGCACCGCGACCTCCAGGCACCCCGGAGTTTCTGAAAAAAAATTTTCTGCGATTTTCACGAAACCACTTTTCTTCAACTTGAATTGGGCTAAAAATCCATCCCTGAAAATAAAAATTCTCTGAGTAGTGTGGAAATGCTGATCCTTACCCTGCCTGGGTTGTCCACTGAGCATTTCCGCGAACTCTATCTGAAGTTCTCTGGGCATGGGATTTTGACATATTCCCCAAACCAAAAGGAATGAGTGGGAAACAATCAAGACAACAGATAGAAGCACTTGCATTTGAATGAGTTTCAAGCATGCTTGGGTGCTCGTGTGATCTGAGTGACTCAGTTTTGGAATACAACTGTCGCGTGGTGCACCGCGACCTCCAGGCACACCGGAGTTTCTGAAAAAAAATTTTCTGCGATTTTCACGAAACCACTTTTCTTCAACTTGAATTGGGCTAAAAATCCATCCCTGAAAATAAAAATTCTCTGAGTAGTGTGGAAATGCTGATCCTTACCCTGCCTGGGTTGTCCACTGAGCATTTCCGCGAACTCTATCTGAAGTTCTCTGGGCATGGGATTTTGACATATTCCCCAAACCAAAAGGAATGAGTGGGAAACAATCAAGACAACAGATAGAAGCACTTGCATTTGAATGAGTTTCAAGCATGCTTGGGTGCTCGTGTGATCTGAGTGACTCAGTTTTGGAATACAACTGTCGCGTGGTGCACCGCGACCTCCAGGCACCCCGGAGTTTCTGAAAAAAAATTGTCTGCGATTTTCACGAAACCACTTTTCTTCAACTTGAATTGGGCTAAAAATCCATCCCTGAAAATAAAAATTCTCTGAGTAGTGTGGAAATGCTGATCCTTACCCTGCCTGGGTTGTCCACTGAGCATTTCCGCGAACTCTATCTGAAGTTCTCTGGGCATGGGATTTTGACATATTCCCCAAACCAAAAGGAATGAGTGGGAAACAATCAAGACAACAGATAGAACCACTTGTATTTGAATGAGTTTCAAGCATGCTTGGGTGCTCGTGTGATCTGAGTGACTTGGATTTGTAATACAACTGTCGCGTGGTGCACCGCGACCTCCAGGCACCCCGGAGTTTCTGAAAAAAATTTTTCTGCGATTTTCACGAAACCACTTTTCTTCAACTTGAATTGGGCTAAAAATCCATCCCTGAAAATAAAAATTCTCTGAGTAGTGTGGAAATGCTGATCCTTACCCTGCCTGGTTTGTCCACTGAGCATTTCCGCGAACTCTATCTGAAGTTCTCTTGGCATGGGATTTTGACATATTCCCCAAACCAAAAGGAATGAGTGGGAAACAATCAAGACAACAGATAGAACCACTTGTATTTGAATGAGTTTCAAGCATGCTTGGGTGCTCGTGTGATCTGAGTGACTTGGATTTGTAATACAACTGTCGCGTGGTGCACCGCGACCTCCAGGCACCCCGGAGTTTCTGAAAAAAAATTTTCTGCGATTTTCACGAAACCACTTTTCTTCAACTTGAATTGGGCTAAAAATCCATCCCTGAAAATAAAAATTCTCTGAGTAGTGTGGAAATGCTGATCCTTACCCTGCCTGGGTTGTCCACTGAGCATTTCCGCGAACTCTATCTGAAGTTCTCTGGGCATGGGATTTTGACATATTCCCCAAACCAAAAGGAATGAGTGGGAAACAATCAAGACAACAGATAGAAGCACTTGCATTTGAATGAGTTTCAAGCATGCTTGGGTGCTCGTGTGATCTGAGTGACTCAGTTTTGGAATACAACTGTCGCGTGGTGCACCGCGACCTCCAGGCACACCGGAGTTTCTGAAAAAAAATTTTCTGCGATTTTCACGAAACCACTTTTCTTCAACTTGAATTGGGCTAAAAATCCATCCCTGAAAATAAAAATTCTCTGAGTAGTGTGGAAATGCTGATCCTTACCCTGCCTGGGTTGTCCACTGAGCATTTCCGCGAACTCTATCTGAAGTTCTCTGGGCATGGGATTTTGACATATTCCCCAAACCAAAAGGAATGAGTGGGAAACAATCAAGACAACAGATAGAACCACTTGTATTTGAATGAGTTTCAAGCATGCTTGGGTGCTCGTGTGATCTGAGTGACTTGGATTTGTAATACAACTGTCGCGTGGTGCACCGCGACCTCCAGGCACCCCGGAGTTTCTGAAAAAAAATTTTCTGCGATTTTCACGAAACCACTTTTCTTCAAGTTGAATTGGGCTAAAAATCCATCCCTGAAAATAAAAATTCTCTGAGTAGTGTGGAAATGCTGATCCTTACCCTGCCTGGGTTGTCCACTGAGCATTTCCGCGAACTCTATCTGAAGTTCTCTGGGCATGGGATTTTGACATATTCCCCAAACCAAAAGGAATGAGTGGGAAACAATCAAGACAACAGATAGAAGCACTTGCATTTGAATGAGTTTCAAGCATGCTTGGGTGCTCGTGTGATCTGAGTGACTCAGTTTTGGAATACAACTGTCGCGTGGTGCACCGCGACCTCCAGGCACCATGGAGTTTCTGAAAAAAAATTTTCTGCGATTTTCACGAAACCACTTTTCTTCAACTTGAATTGGGCTAAAAATCCATCCCTGAAAATAAAAATTCTCTGAGTAGTGTGGAAATGCTGATCCTTACGCTGCCTGGGTTGTCCACTGAGCATTTCCGCGAACTCTATCTGAAGTTCTCTGGGCATGGGATTTTGACATATTCCCCAAACCAAAAGGAATGAGTGGGAAACAATCAAGACAACAGATAGAAGCACTTGCATTTGAATGAGTTTCAAGCATGCTTGGGTGCTCGTGTGATCTGAGTGACTTGGATTTGTAATACAACTGTCGCGTGGTGCACCGCGACCTCCAGGCACCCCGGAGTTTCTGAAAAAAATTTTCTGCGATTTTCACGAAACCACTTTTCTTCAACTTGAATTGGGCTAAAAATCCATCCCTGAAAATAAAAATTCTCTGAGTAGTGTGGAAATGCTGATCCTTACCCTGCCTGGGTTGTCCACTGAGCATTTCCGCGAACTCTATCTGAAGTTCTCTGGGCATGGGATTTTGACATATTCCCCAAACCAAAAGGAATGAGTGGGAAACAATCAAGACAACAGATAGAAGCACTTGCATTTGAATGAGTTTCAAGCATGCTTGGGTGCTCGTGTGATCTGAGTGACTTGGATTTGTAATACAACTGTCGCGTGGTGCACCGCGACCTCCAGGCACCCCGGAGTTTCTGAAAAAAAATTTTCTGCGATTTTCACGAAACCACTTTTCTTCAACTTGAATTGGGCTAAAAATCCATCCCTGAAAATAAAAATTCTCTGAGTAGTGTGGAAATGCTGATCCTTACCCTGCCTGGGTTGTCCACTGAGCATTTCCGCGAACTCTATCTGAAGTTCTCTGGGCATGGGATTTTGACATATTCCCCAAACCAAAAGGAATGAGTGGGAAACAATCAAGACAACAGATAGAAGCACTTGCATTTGAATGAGTTTCAAGCATGCTTGGGTGCTCGTGTGATCTGAGTGACTCAGTTTTGGAATACAACTGTCGCGTGGTGCACCGCGACCTCCAGGCACACCGGAGTTTCTGAAAAAAAATTTTCTGCGATTTTCACGAAACCACTTTTCTTCAACTTGAATTGGGCTAAAAATCCATCCCTGAAAATTAAAATTCTCTGAGTAGTGTGGAAATGCTGATCCTTACCCTGCCTGGGTTGTCCACTGAGCATTTCCGCGAACTCTATCTGAAGTTCTCTGGGCATGGGATTTTGACATATTCCCCAAACCAAAAGGAATGAGTGGGAAACAATCAAGACAACAGATAGAACCACTTGTATTTGAATGAGTTTCAAGCATGCTTGGGTGCTCGTGTGATCTGAGTGACTTGGATTTGTAATACAACTGTCGCGTGGTGCACCGCGACCTCCAGGCACCCCGGAGTTTCTGAAAAAAAATTTTCTGCGATTTTCACGAAACCACTTTTCTTCAACTTGAATTGGGCTAAAAATCCATCCCTGAAAATAAAAATTCTCTGAGTAGTGTGGAAATGCTGATCCTTACCCTGCCTGGGTTGTCCACTGAGCATTTCCGCGAACTCTATCTGAAGTTCTCTGGGCATGGGATTTTGACATATTCCCCAAACCAAAAGGAATGAGTGGGAAACAATCAAGACAACAGATAGAAGCACTTGCATTTGAATGAGTTTCAAGCATGCATGGGTGCTCGTGTGATCTGAGTGACTCAGTTTTGGAATACAACTGTCGCGTGGTGCACCGCGACCTCCAGGCACCCCGGAGTTTCTGAAAAAAAATTTTCTGCGATTTTCACGAAACCACTTTTCTTCAACTTGAATTGGGCTAAAAATCCATCCCTGAAAATAAAAATTCTCTGAGTAGTGTGGAAATGCTGATCCTTACCCTGCCTGGGTTGTCCACTGAGCATTTCCGCGAACTCTATCTGAAGTTCTCTGGGCATGGGATTTTGACATATTCCCCAAACCAAAAGGAATGAGTGGGAAACAATCAAGACAACAGATAGAACCACTTGTATTTGAATGAGTTTCAAGCATGCTTGGGTGCTCGTGTGATCTGAGTGACTTGGATTTGTAATACAACTGTCGCGTGGTGCACCGCGACCTCCAGGCACCCCGGAGTTTCTGAAAAAAAATTTTCTGCGATTTTCACGAAACCACTTTTCTTCAACTTGAATTGGGCTAAAAATCCATCCCTGAAAATAAAAATTCTCTGAGTAGTGTGGAAATGCTGATCCTTACCCTGCCTGGGTTGTCCACTGAGCATTTCCGCGAACTCTATCTGAAGTTCTCTGGGCATGGGATTTTGACATATTCCCCAAACCAAAAGGAATGAGTGGGAAACAATCAAGACAACAGATAGAAGCACTTGCATTTGAATGAGTTTCAAGCATGCTTGGGTGCTCGTGTGATCTGAGTGACTCAGTTTTGGAATACAACTGTCGCGTGGTGCACCGCGACCTCCAGGCACCCCGGAGTTTCTGAAAAAAAATTTTCTGCGATTTTCACGAAACCACTTTTCTTCAACTTGAATTGGGCTAAAAATCCATCCCTGAAAATAAAAATTCTCTGAGTAGTGTGGAAATGCTGATCCTTACGCTGCCTGGGTTGTCCACTGAGCATTTCCGCGAACTCTATCTGAAGTTCTCTGGGCATGGGATTTTGACATATTCCCCAAACCAAAAGGAATGAGTGGGAAACAATCAAGACAACAGATAGAAGCACTTGTATTTGAATGAGTTTCAAGCATGCTTGGGTGCTCGTGTGATCTGAGTGACTTGGATTTGTAATACAACTGTCGCGTGGTGCACCGCGACCTCCAGGCACCCCGGAGTTTCTGAAAAAAAAATTTCTGCGATTTTCACGAAACCACTTTTCTTCAACTTGAATTGGGCTAAAAATCCATCCCTGAAAATAAAAATTCTCTGAGTAGTGTGGAAATGCTGATCGTTACCCTGCCTGGGTTGTCCACTGAGCATTCCCGCGAACTCTATCTGAAGTTCTCTGGGCATGGGATTTTGACATATTCCCCAAACCAAAAGGAATGAGTGGGAAACAATCAAGACAACAGATAGAAGCACTTGCATTTGAATGAGTTTCAAGCATGCTTGGGTGCTCGTGTGATCTGAGTGACTCAGTTTTGGAATACAACTGTCGCGTGGTGCACCGCGACCTCCAGGCACCATGGAGTTTCTGAAAAAAAATTTTCTGCGATTTTCACGAAACCACTTTTCTTCAACTTGAATTGGGCTAAAAATCCATCCCTGAAAATAAAAATTCTCTGAGTAGTGTGGAAATGCTGATCCTTACCCTGCCTGGGTTGTCCACTGAGCATTTCCGCGAACTCTATCTGAAGTTCTCTGGGCATGGGATTTTGACATATTCCCCAAACCAAAAGGAATGAGTGGGAAACAATCAAGACAACAGATAGAAGCACTTGCATTTGAATGAGTTTCAAGCATGCTTGGGTGCTCGTGTGATCTGAGTGACTCAGTTTTGGAATACAACTGTCGCGTGGTGCACCGCGACCTCCAGGCACCCCGGAGTTTCTGAAAAAAAATTTTCTGCGATTTTCACGAAACCACTTTTCTTCAACTTGAATTGGGCTAAAAATCCATCCCTGAAAATAAAAATTCTCTGAGTAGTGTGGAAATGCTGATCCTTACCCTGCCTGGGTTGTCCACTGAGCATTTCCGCGAACTCTATCTGAAGTTCTCTGGGCATGGGATTTTGACATATTCCCCAAACCAAAAGGAATGAGTGGGAAACAATCAAGACAACAGATAGAACCACTTGTATTTGAATGAGTTTCAAGCATGCTTGGGTGCTCGTGTGATCTGAGTGACTTGGATTTGTAATACAACTGTCGCGTGGTGCACCGCGACCTCCAGGCACCCCGGAGTTTCTGAAAAAAATTTTTCTGCGATTTTCACGAAACCACTTTTCTTCAACTTGAATTGGGCTAAAAATCCATCCCTGAAAATAAAAATTCTCTGAGTAGTGTGGAAATGCTGATCCTTACCCTGCCTGGGTTGTCCACTGAGCATTTCCGCGAACTCTATCTGAAGTTCTCTGGGCATGGGATTTTGACATATTCCCCAAACCAAAAGGAATGAGTGGGAAACAATCAAGACAACAGATAGAACCACTTGTATTTGAATGAGTTTCAAGCATGCTTGGGTGCTCGTGTGATCTGAGTGACTTGGATTTGTAATACAACTGTCGCGTGGTGCACCGCGACCTCCAGGCACCCCGGAGTTTCTGAAAAAAAATTTTCTGCGATTTTCACGAAACCACTTTTCTTCAACTTGAATTGGGCTAAAAATCCATCCCTGAAAATAAAAATTCTCTGAGTAGTGTGGAAATGCTGATCCTTACCCTGCCTGGGTTGTCCACTGAGCATTTCCGCGAACTCTATCTGAAGTTCTCTGGGCATGGGATTTTGACATATTCCCCAAACCAAAAGGAATGAGTGGGAAACAATCAAGACAACAGATAGAAGCACTTGCATTTGAATGAGTTTCAAGCATGCTTGGGTGCTCGTGTGATCTGAGTGACTCAGTTTTGGAATACAACTGTCGCGTGGTGCACCGCGACCTCCAGGCACCCCGGAGTTTCTGAAAAAAAATTTTCTGCGATTTTCACGAAACCACTTTTCTTCAACTTGAATTGGGCTAAAAATCCATCCCTGAAAATAAAAATTCTCTGAGTAGTGTGGAAATGCTGATCCTTACCCTGCCTGGGTTGTCCACTGAGCATTTCCGCGAACTCTATCTGAAGTTCTCTGGGCATGGGATTTTGACATGTTCCCCAAACCAAAAGGAATGAGTGGGAAACAATCAAGACAACAGATAGAACCACTTGTATTTGAATGAGTTTCAAGCATGCTTGGGTGCTCGTGTGATCTGAGTGACTTGGATTTGTAATACAACTGTCGCGTGGTGCACCGCGACCTCCAGGCACCCCGGAGTTTCTGAAAAAAAATTTTCTGCGATTTTCACTAAACCACTTTTCTTCAACTTGAATTGGGCTAAAAATCCATCCCTGAAAATAAAAATTCTCTGAGTAGTGTGGAAATGCTGATCCTTACCCTGCCTGGGTTGTCCACTGAGCATTTCCGCGAACTCTATCTGAAGTTCTCTGGGCATGGGATTTTGACATATTCCCCAAACCAAAAGGAATGAGTGGGAAACAATCAAGACAACAGATAGAAGCACTTGCATTTGAATGAGTTTCAAGCATGCTTGGGTGCTCGTGTGATCTGAGTGACTCAGTTTTGGAATACAACTGTCGCGTGGTGCACCGCGACCTCCGGGCACCCCGGAGTTTCTGAAAAAAAATTTTCTGCGATTTTCACGAAACCACTTTTCTTCAACTTGAATTGGGCTAAAAATCCATCCCTGAAAATAAAAATTCTCTGAGTAGTGTGGAAATGCTGATCCTTACCCTGCCTGGGTTGTCCACTGAGCATTTCCGCGAACTCTATCTGAAGTTCTCTGGGCATGGGATTTTGACATATTCCCCAAACCAAAAGGAATGAGTGGGAAACAATCAAGACAACAGATAGAAGCACTTGCATTTGAATGAGTTTCAAGCATGCTTGGGTGCTCGTGTGATCTGAGTGACTCAGTTTTGGAATACAACTGTCGCGTGGTGCACCGCGACCTCCAGGCACCATGGAGTTTCTGAAAAAAAATTTTCTGCGATTTTCACGAAACCACTTTTCTTCAACTTGAATTGGGCTAAAAATCCATCCCTGAAAATAAAAATTCTCTGAGTAGTGTGGAAATGCTGATCCTTACCCTGCCTGGGTTGTCCACTGAGCATTTCCGCGAACTCTATCTGAAGTTCTCTGGGCATGGGATTTTGACATATTCCCCAAACCAAAAGGAATGAGTGGGAAACAATCAAGACAACAGATAGAAGCACTTGCATTTGAATGAGTTTCAAGCATGCTTGGGTGCTCGTGTGATCTGAGTGACTCAGTTTTGGAATACAACTGTCGCGTGGTGCACCGCGACCTCCAGGCACCCCGGAGTTTCTGAAAAAAATTTTTCTGCGATTTTCACGAAACCACTTTTCTTCAACTTGAATTGGGCTAAAAATCCATCCCTGAAAATAAAAATTCTCTGAGTAGTGTGGAAATGCTGATCCTTACCCTGCCTGGGTTGTCCACTGAGCATTTCCGCGAACTCTATCTGAAGTTCTCTGGGCATGGGATTTTGACATATTCCCCAAACCAAAAGGAATGAGTGGGAAACAATCAAGACAACAGATAGAACCACTTGTATTTGAATGAGTTTCAAGCATGCTTGGGTGCTCGTGTGATCTGAGTGACTCAGTTTTGGAATACAACTGTCGCGTGGTGCACCGCGACCTCCAGGCACCCCGGAGTTTCTGAAAAAAAATTTTCTGCGATTTTCACGAAACCACTTTTCTTCAACTTGAATTGGGCTAAAAATCCATCCCTGAAAATAAAAATTCTCTGAGTAGTGTGGAAATGCTGATCCTTACCCTGCCTGGGTTGTCCACTGAGCATTTCCGCGAACTCTATCTGAAGTTCTCTGGGCATGGGATTTTGACATATTCCCCAAACCAAAAGGAATGAGTGGGAAACAATCAAGACAACAGATAGAACAACTTGTATTTGAATGAGTTTCAAGCATGCTTGGGTGCTCGTGTGATCTGAGTGACTTGGATTTGTAATACAACTGTCGCGTGGTGCACTGCGACCTCCAGGCACCCCGGAGTTTCTGAAAAAAAATTTTCTGCGATTTTCACGAAACCACTTTTCTTCAACTTGAATTGGGCTAAAAATCCATCCCTGAAAATAAAAATTCTCTGAGTAGTGTGGAAATGCTGATCCTTACCCTGCCTGGGTTGTCCACTGAGCATTTCCGCGAACTCTATCTGAAGTTCTCTGGGCATGGGATTTTGACATATTCCCCAAACCAAAAGGAATGAGTGGGAAACAATCAAGACAACAGATAGAAGCACTTGCATTTGAATGAGTTTCAAGCATGCTTGGGTGCTCGTGTGATCTGAGTGACTCAGTTTTGGAATACAACTGTCGCGTGGTGCACCGCGACCTCCAGGCACCCCGGAGTTTCTGAAAAAAAATTTTCTGCGATTTTCACGAAACCACTTTTCTTCAACTTGAATTGGGCTAAAAATCCATCCCTGAAAATAAAAATTCTCTGAGTAGTGTGGAAATGCTGATCCTTACCCTGCCTGGGTTGTCCACTGAGCATTTCCGCGAACTCTATCTGAAGTTCTCTGGGCATGGGATTTTGACATATTCCCCAAACCAAAAGGAATGAGTGGGAAACAATCAAGACAACAGATAGAAGCACTTGCATTTGAATGAGTTTCAAGCATGCTTGGGTGCTCGTGTGATCTGAGTGACTCAGTTTTGGAATACAACTGTCGCGTGGTGCACCGCGACCTCCAGGCACCATGGAGTTTCTGAAAAAAAATTTTCTGCGATTTTCACGAAACCACTTTTCTTCAACTTGAATTGGGCTAAAAATCCATCCCTGAAAATAAAAATTCTCTGAGTAGTGTGGAAATGCTGATCCTTACCCTGCCTGGGTTGTCCACTGAGCATTTCCGCGAACTCTATCTGAAGTTCTCTGGGCATGGGATTTTGACATATTCCCCAAACCAAAAGGAATGAGTGGGAAACAATCAAGACAACAGATAGAAGCACTTGCATTTGAATGAGTTTCAAGCATGCTTGGGTGCTCGTGTGATCTGAGTGACTCAGTTTTGGAATACAACTGTCGCGTGGTGCACCGCGACCTCCAGGCACCCCGGAGTTTCTGAAAAAAAATTTTCTGCGATTTTCACGAAACCACTTTTCTTCAACTTGAATTGGGCTAAAAATCCATCCCTGAAAATAAAAATTCTCTGAGTAGTGTGGAAATGCTGATCCTTACCCTGCCTGGGTTGTCCACTGAGCATTTCCGCGAACTCTATCTGAAGTTCTCTGGGCATGGGATTTTGACATATTCCCCAAACCAAAAGGAATGAGTGGGAAACAATCAAGACAACAGATAGAAGCACTTGTATTTGAATGAGTTTCAAGCATGCTTGGGTGCTCGTGTGATCTGAGTGACTTGGATTTGTAATACAACTGTCGCGTGGTGCACCGCGACCTCCAGGCACCCCGGAGTTTCTGAAAAAAAATTTTCTGCGATTTTCACGAAACCACTTTTCTTCAACTTGAATTGGGCTAAAAATCCATCCCTGAAAATAAAAATTCTCTGAGTAGTGTGGAAATGCTGATCGTTACCCTGCCTGGGTTGTCCACTGAGCATTTCCGCGAACTCTATCTGAAGTTCTCTGGGCATGGGATTTTGACATATTCCCCAAACCAAAAGGAATGAGTGGGAAACAATCAAGACAACAGATAGAAGCACTTGCATTTGAATGAGTTTCAAGCATGCTTGGGTGCTCGTGTGATCTGAGTGACTCAGTTTTGGAATACAACTGTCGCGTGGTGCACCGCGACCTCCAGGCACCATGGAGTTTCTGAAAAAAACTTTTCTGCGATTTTCACGAAACCACTTTTCTTCAACTTGAATTGGGCTAAAAATCCATCCCTGAAAATAAAAATTCTCTGAGTAGTGTGGAAATGCTGATCCTTACCCTGCCTGGGTTGTCCACTGAGCATTTCCGCGAACTCTATCTGAAGTTCTCTGGGCATGGGATTTTGACATATTCCCCAAACCAAAAGGAATGAGTGGGAAACAATCAAGACAACAGATAGAAGCACTTGCATTTGAATGAGTTTCAAGCATGCTTGGGTGCTCGTGTGATCTGAGTGACTCAGTTTTGGAATACAACTGTCGCGTGGTGCACCGCGACCTCCAGGCACCCCGGAGTTTCTGAAAAAAAATTTTCTGCGATTTTCACGAAACCACTTTTCTTCAACTTGAATTGGGCTAAAAATCCATCCCTGAAAATAAAAATTCTCTGAGTAGTGTGGAAATGCTGATCCTTACCCTGCCTGGGTTGTCCACTGAGCATTTCCGCGAACTCTATCTGAAGTTCTCTGGGCATGGGATTTTGACATATTCCCCAAACCAAAAGGAATGAGTGGGAAACAATCAAGACAACAGATAGAACCTCTTGTATTTGAATGAGTTTCAAGCATGCTTGGGTGCTCGTGTGATCTGAGTGACTTGGATTTGTAATACAACTGTCGCGTGGTGCACCGCGACCTCCAGGCACCCCGGAGTTTCTGAAAAAAATTTTTCTGCGATTTTCACGAAACCACTTTTCTTCAACTTGAATTGGGCTAAAAATCCATCCCTGAAAATAAAAATTCTCTGAGTAGTGTGGAAATGCTGATCCTTACCCTGCCTGGGTTGTCCACTGAGCATTTCCGCGAACTCTATCTGAAGTTCTCTGGGCATGGGATTTTGACATATTCCCCAAACCAAAAGGAATGAGTGGGAAACAATCAAGACAACAGATAGAACCACTTGTATTTGAATGAGTTTCAAGCATGCTTGGGTGCTCGTGTGATCTGAGTGACTTGGATTTGTAATACAACTGTCGCGTGGTGCACCGCGACCTCCAGGCACCCCGGAGTTTCTGAAAAAAAATTTTCTGCGATTTTCACGAAACCACTTTTCTTCAACTTGAATTGGGCTAAAAATCCATCCCTGAAAATAAAAATTCTCTGAGTAGTGTGGAAATGCTGATCCTTACCCTGCCTGGGTTGTCCACTGAGCATTTCCGCGAACTCTATCTGAAGTTCTCTGGGCATGGGATTTTGACATATTCCCCAAACCAAAAGGAATGAGTGGGAAACAATCAAGACAACAGATAGAAGCACTTGCATTTGAATGAGTTTCAAGCATGCTTGGGTGCTCGTGTGATCTGAGTGACTCAGTTTTGGAATACAACTGTCGCGTGGTGCACCGCGACCTCCAGGCACCCCGGAGTTTCTGAAAAAAAATTTTCTGCGATTTTCACGAAACCACTTTTCTTCAACTTGAATTGGGCTAAAAATCCATCCCTGAAAATAAAAATTCTCTGAGTAGTGTGGAAATGCTGATCCTTACCCTGCCTGGGTTGTCCACTGAGCATTTCCGCGAACTCTATCTGAAGTTCTCTGGGCATGGGATTTTGACATGTTCCCCAAACCAAAAGGAATGAGTGGGAAACAATCAAGACAACAGATAGAACCACTTGTATTTGAATGAGTTTCAAGCATGCTTGGGTGCTCGTGTGATCTGAGTGACTTGGATTTGTAATACAACTGTCGCGTGGTGCACCGCGACCTCCAGGCACCCCGGAGTTTCTGAAAAAAAATTTTCTGCGATTTTCACGAAACCACTTTTCTTCAACTTGAATTGGGCTAAAAATCCATCCCTGAAAATAAAAATTCTCTGAGTAGTGTGGAAATGCTGATCCTTACCCTGCCTGGGTTGTCCACTGAGCATTTCCGCGAACTCTATCTGAAGTTCTCTGGGCATGGGATTTTGACATATTCCCCAAACCAAAAGGAATGAGTGGGAAACAATCAAGACAACAGATAGAAGCACTTGCATTTGAATGAGTTTCAAGCATGCTTGGGTGCTCGTGTGATCTGAGTGACTCAGTTTTGGAATACAACTGTCGCGTGGTGCACCGCGACCTCCAGGCACCCCGGAGTTTCTGAAAAAAAATTTTCTGCGATTTTCACGAAACCACTTTTCTTCAACTTGAATTGGGCTAAAAATCCATCCCTGAAAATAAAAATTCTCTGAGTAGTGTGGAAATGCTGATCCTTACCCTGCCTGGGTTGTCCACTGAGCATTTCCGCGAACTCTATCTGAAGTTCTCTGGGCATGGGATTTTGACATATTCCCCAAACCAAAAGGAATGAGTGGGAAACAATCAAGACAACAGATAGAACCACTTGTATTTGAATGAGTTTCAAGCATGCTTGGGTGCTTGTGTGATCTGAGTGACTTGGATTTGTAATACAACTGTCGCGTGGTGCACCGCGACCTCCAGGCACCCCGGAGTTTCTGAAAAAAAATTTTCTGCGATTTTCACGAAACCACTTTTCTTCAACTTGAATTGGGCTAAAAATCCATCCCTGAAAATAAAAATTCTCTGAGTAGTGTGGAAATGCTGATCCTTACCCTGCCTGGGTTGTCCACTGAGCATTTCCGCGAACTCTATCTGAAGTTCTCTGGGCATGGGATTTTGACATATTCCCCAAACCAAAAGGAATGAGTGGGAAACAATCAAGACAACAGATAGAAGCACTTGCATTTGAATGAGTTTCAAGCATGCTTGGGTGCTCGTGTGATCTGAGTGACTCAGTTTTGGAATACAACTGTTGCGTGGTGCACCGCGACCTCCAGGCACCCCGGAGTTTCTGAAAAAAAATTTTCTGCGATTTTCACGAAACCACTTTTCTTCAACTTGAATTGGGCTAAAAATCCATCCCTGAAAATAAAAATTCTCTGAGTAGTGTGGAAATGCTGATCCTTACCCTGCCTGGGTTGTCCACTGAGCATTTCCGCGAACTCTATCTGAAGTTCTCTGGGCATGGGATTTTGACATATTCCCCAAACCAAAAGGAATGAGTGGGAAACAATCAAGACAACAGATAGAACCACTTGTATTTGAATGAGTTTCAAGCATGCTTGGGTGCTCGTGTGATCTGAGTGACTTGGATTTGGAATACAACTGTCGCGTGGTGCACCGCGACCTCCAGGCACCCCGGAGTTTCTGAAAAAAAATTTTCTGCGATTTTCACGAAACCACTTTTCTTCAACTTGAATTGGGCTAAAAATCCATCCCTGAAAATAAAAATTCTCTGAGTAGTGTGGAAATGCTGATCGTTACCCTGCCTGGGTTGTCCACTGAGCATTCCCGCGAACTCTATCTGAAGTTCTCTGGGCATGGGATTTTGACATATTCCCCAAACCAAAAGGAATGAGTGGGAAACAATCAAGACAACAGATAGAAGCACTTGCATTTGAATGAGTTTCAAGCATGCTTGGGTGCTCGTGTGATCTGAGTGACTCAGTTTTGGAATACAACTGTCGCGTGGTGCACCGCGACCTCCAGGCACCATGGAGTTTCTGAAAAAAAATTTTCTGCGATTTTCACGAAACCACTTTTCTTCAACTTGAATTGGGCTAAAAATCCATCCCTGAAAATAAAAATTCTCTGAGTAGTGTGGAAATGCTGATCCTTACCCTGCCTGGGTTGTCCACTGAGCATTTCCGCGAACTCTATCTGAAGTTCTCTGGGCATGGGATTTTGACATATTCCCCAAACCAAAAGGAATGAGTGGGAAACAATCAAGACAACAGATAGAAGCACTTGCATTTGAATGAGTTTCAAGCATGCTTGGGTGCTCGTGTGATCTGAGTGACTCAGTTTTGGAATACAACTGTCGCGTGGTGCACCGCGACCTCCAGGCACCCCGGAGTTTCTGAAAAAAAATTTTCTGCGATTTTCACGAAACCACTTTTCTTCAACTTGAATTGGGCTAAAAATCCATCCCTGAAAATAAAAATTCTCTGAGTAGTGTGGAAATGCTGATCCTTACCCTGCCTGGGTTGTCCACTGAGCATTTCCGCGAACTCTATCTGAAGTTCTCTGGGCATGGGATTTTGACATATTCCCCAAACCAAAAGGAATGAGTGGGAAACAATCAAGACAACAGATAGAACCACTTGTATTTGAATGAGTTTCAAGCATGCTTGGGTGCTCGTGTGATCTGAGTGACTTGGATTTGTAATACAACTGTCGCGTGGTGCACCGCGACCTCCAGGCACCCCGGAGTTTCTGAAAAAAATTTTTCTGCGATTTTCACGAAACCACTTTTCTTCAACTTGAATTGGGCTAAAAATCCATCCCTGAAAATAAAAATTCTCTGAGTAGTGTGGAAATGCTGATCCTTACCCTGCCTGGGTTGTCCACTGAGCATTTCCGCGAACTCTATCTGAAGTTCTCTGGGCATGGGATTTTGACATATTCCCCAAACCAAAAGGAATGAGTGGGAAACAATCAAGACAACAGATAGAACCACTTGTATTTGAATGAGTTTCAAGCATGCTTGGGTGCTCGTGTGATCTGAGTGACTTGGATTTGTAATACAACTGTCGCGTCGTGCACCGCGACCTCCAGGCACCCCGGAGTTTCTGAAAAAAAATTTTCTGCGATTTTCACGAAACCACTTTTCTTCAACTTGAATTGGGCTAAAAATCCATCCCTGAAAATAAAAATTCTCTGAGTAGTGTGGAAATGCTGATCCTTACCCTGCCTGGGTTGTCCACTGAGCATTTCCGCGAACTCTATCTGAAGTTCTCTGGGCATGGGATTTTGACATATTCCCCAAACCAAAAGGAATGAGTGGGAAACAATCAAGACAACAGATAGAAGCACTTGCATTTGAATGAGTTTCAAGCATGCTTGGGTGCTCGTGTGATCTGAGTGACTCAGTTTTGGAATACAACTGTCGCGTGGTGCACCGCGACCTCCAGGCACCCCGGAGTTTCTGAAAAAAAATTTTCTGCGATTTTCACGAAACCACTTTTCTTCAACTTGAATTGGGCTAAAAATCCATCCCTGAAAATAAAAATTCTCTGAGTAGTGTGGAAATGCTGATCCTTACCCTGCCTGGGTTGTCCACTGAGCATTTCCGCGAACTCTATCTGAAGTTCTCTGGGCATGGGATTTTGACATGTTCCCCAAACCAAAAGGAATGAATGGGAAACAATCAAGACAACAGATAGAACCACTTGTATTTGAATGAGTTTCAAGCATGCTTGGGTGCTCGTGTGATCTGAGTGACTTGGATTTGTAATACAACTGTCGCGTGGTGCACCGCGACCTCCAGGCACCCCGGAGTTTCTGAAAAAAAATTTTCTGCGATTTTCACGAAACCACTTTTCTTCAACTTGAATTGGGCTAAAAATCCATCCCTGAAAATAAAAATTCTCTGAGTAGTGTGGAAATGCTGATCCTTACCCTGCCTGGGTTGTCCACTGAGCATTTCCGCGAACTCTATCTGAAGTTCTCTGGGCATGGGATTTTGACATATTCCCCAAACCAAAAGGAATGAGTGGGAAACAATCAAGACAACAGATAGAAGCACTTGCATTTGAATGAGTTTCAAGCATGCTTGGGTGCTCGTGTGATCTGAGTGACTCAGTTTTGGAATACAACTGTCGCGTGGTGCACCGCGACCTCCAGGCACCCCGGAGTTTCTGAAAAAAAATTTTCTGCGATTTTCACGAAACCACTTTTCTTCAACTTGAATTGGGCTAAAAATCCATCCCTGAAAATAAAAATTCTCTGAGTAGTGTGGAAATGCTGATCCTTACCCTGCCTGGGTTGTCCACTGAGCATTTCCGCGAACTCTATCTGAAGTTCTCTGGGCATGGGATTTTGACATATTCCCCAAACCAAAAGGAATGAGTGGGAAACAATCAAGACAACAGATAGAAGCACTTGCATTTGAATGAGTTTCAAGCATGCTTGGGTGCTCGTGTGATCTGAGTGACTCAGTTTTGGAATACAACTGTCGCGTGGTGCACCGCGACCTCCAGGCACCATGGAGTTTCTGAAAAAAAATTTTCTGCGATTTTCACGAAACCACTTTTCTTCAACTTGAATTGGGCTAAAAATCCATCCCTGAAAATAAAAATTCTCTGAGTAGTGTGGAAATGCTGATCCTTACCCTGCCTGGGTTGTCCACTGAGCATTTCCGCGAACTCTATCTGAAGTTCTCTGGGCATGGGATTTTGACATATTCCCCAAACCAAAAGGAATGAGTGGGAAACAATCAAGACAACAGATAGAAGCACTTGCATTTGAATGAGTTTCAAGCATGCTTGGGTGCTCGTGTGATCTGAGTGACTCAGTTTTGGAATACAACTGTCGCGTGGTGCACCGCGACCTCCAGGCACCCCGGAGTTTCTGAAAAAAATTTTTCTGCGATTTTCACGAAACCACTTTTCTTCAACTTGAATTGGGCTAAAAATCCATCCCTGAAAATAAAAATTCTCTGAGTAGTGTGGAAATGCTGATCCTTACCCTGCCTGGGTTGTCCACTGAGCATTTCCGCGAACTCTATCTGAAGTTCTCTGGGCATGGGATTTTGACATATTCCCCAAACCAAAAGGAATGAGTGGGAAACAATCAAGACAACAGATAGAACCACTTGTATTTGAATGAGTTTCAAGCATGCTTGGGTGCTCGTGTGATCTGAGTGACTTGGATTTGTAATACAACTGTCGCGTGGTGCACCGCGACCTCCAGGCACCCCGGAGTTTCTGAAAAAAAATTTTCTGCGATTTTCACGAAACCACTTTTCTTCAACTTGAATTGGGCTAAAAATCCATCCCTGAAAATAAAAATTCTCTGAGTAGTGTGGAAATGCTGATCCTTACCCTGCCTGGGTTGTCCACTGAGCATTTCCGCGAACTCTATCTGAAGTTCTCTGGGCATGGGATTTTGACATATTCCCCAAACCAAAAGGAATGAGTGGGAAACAATCAAGACAACAGATAGAAGCACTTGCATTTGAATGAGTTTCAAGCATGCTTGGGTGCTCGTGTGATCTGAGTGACTCAGTTTTGGAATACAACTGTCGCGTGGTGCACCGCGACCTCCAGGCACCCCGGAGTTTCTGAAAAAAAATTTTCTGCGATTTTCACGAAACCACTTTTCTTCAACTTGAATTGGGCTAAAAATCCATCCCTGAAAATAAAAATTCTCTGAGTAGTGTGGAAATGCTGATCCTTACCCTGCCTGGGTTGTCCACTGAGCATTTCCGCGAACTCTATCTGAAGTTCTCTGGGCATGGGATTTTGACATATTCCCCAAACCAAAAGGAATGAGTGGGAAACAATCAAGACAACAGATAGAACAACTTGTATTTGAATGAGTTTCAAGCATGCTTGGGTGCTCGTGTGATCTGAGTGACTTGGATTTGTAATACAACTGTCGCGTGGTGCACCGCGACCTCCAGGCACCCCGGAGTTTCTGAAAAAAAATTTTCTGCGATTTTCACGAAACCACTTTTCTTCAACTTGAATTGGGCTAAAAATCCATCCCTGAAAATAAAAATTCTCTGAGTAGTGTGGAAATGCTGATCCTTACCCTGCCTGGGTTGTCCACTGAGCATTTCCGCGAACTCTATCTGAAGTTCTCTGGGCATGGGATTTTGACATATTCCCCAAACCAAAAGGAATGAGTGGGAAACAATCAAGACAACAGATAGAAGCACTTGCATTTGAATGAGTTTCAAGCATGCTTGGGTGCTCGTGTGATCTGAGTGACTCAGTTTTGGAATACAACTGTCGCGTGGTGCACCGCGACCTCCAGGCACCCCGGAGTTTCTGAAAAAAAATTTTCTGCGATTTTCACGAAACCACTTTTCTTCAACTTGAATTGGGCTAAAAATCCATCCCTGAAAATAAAAATTCTCTGAGTAGTGTGGAAATGCTGATCCTTACCCTGCCTGGGTTGTCCACTGAGCATTTCCGCGAACTCTATCTGAAGTTCTCTGGGCATGGGATTTTGACATATTCCCCAAACCAAAAGGAATGAGTGGGAAACAATCAAGACAACAGATAGAAGCACTTGCATTTGAATGAGTTTCAAGCATGCTTGGGTGCTCGTGTGATCTGAGTGACTCAGTTTTGGAATACAACTGTCGCGTGGTGCACCGCGACCTCCAGGCACCATGGAGTTTCTGAAAAAAAATTTTCTGCGATTTTCACGAAACCACTTTTCTTCAACTTGAATTGGGCTAAAAATCCATCCCTGAAAATAAAAATTCTCTGAGTAGTGTGGAAATGCTGATCCTTACCCTGCCTGGGTTGTCCACTGAGCATTTCCGCGAACTCTATCTGAAGTTCTCTGGGCATGGGATTTTGACATATTCCCCAAACCAAAAGGAATGAGTGGGAAACAATCAAGACAACAGATAGAAGCACTTGCATTTGAATGAGTTTCAAGCATGCTTGGGTGCTCGTGTGATCTGAGTGACTCAGTTTTGGAATACAACTGTCGCGTGGTGCACCGCGACCTCCAGGCACCCCGGAGTTTCTGAAAAAAAATTTTCTGCGATTTTCACGAAACCACTTTTCTTCAACTTGAATTGGGCTAAAAATCCATCCCTGAAAATAAAAATTCTCTGAGTAGTGTGGAAATGCTGATCCTTACCCTGCCTGGGTTGTCCACTGAGCATTTCCGCGAACTCTATCTGAAGTTCTCTGGGCATGGGATTTTGACATATTCCCCAAACCAAAAGGAATGAGTGGGAAACAATCAAGACAACAGATAGAAGCACTTGTATTTGAATGAGTTTCAAGCATGCTTGGGTGCTCGTGTGATCTGAGTGACTTGGATTTGTAATACAACTGTCGCGTGGTGCACCGCGACCTCCAGGCACCCCGGAGTTTCTGAAAAAAAATTTTCTGCGATTTTCACGAAACCACTTTTCTTCAACTTGAATTGGGCTAAAAATCCATCCCTGAAAATAAAAATTCTCTGAGTAGTGTGGAAATGCTGATCGTTACCCTGCCTGGGTTGTCCACTGAGCATTTCCGCGAACTCTATCTGAAGTTCTCTGGGCATGGGATTTTGACATATTCCCCAAACCAAAAGGAATGAGTGGGAAACAATCAAGACAACAGATAGAAGCACTTGCATTTGAATGAGTTTCAAGCATGCTTGGGTGCTCGTGTGATCTGAGTGACTCAGTTTTGGAATACAACTGTCGCGTGGTGCACCGCGACCTCCAGGCACCATGGAGTTTCTGAAAAAAAATTTTCTGCGATTTTCACGAAACCACTTTTCTTCAACTTGAATTGGGCTAAAAATCCATCCCTGAAAATAAAAATTCTCTGAGTAGTGTGGAAATGCTGATCCTTACCCTGCCTGGGTTGTCCACTGAGCATTTCCGCGAACTCTATCTGAAGTTCTCTGGGCATGGGATTTTGACATATTCCCCAAACCAAAAGGAATGAGTGGGAAACAATCAAGACAACAGATAGAAGCACTTGCATTTGAATGAGTTTCAAGCATGCTTGGGTGCTCGTGTGATCTGAGTGACTCAGTTTTGGAATACAACTGTCGCGTGGTGCACCGCGACCTCCAGGCACCCCGGAGTTTCTGAAAAAAAATTTTCTGCGATTTTCACGAAACCACTTTTCTTCAACTTGAATTGGGCTAAAAATCCATCCCTGAAAATAAAAATTCTCTGAGTAGTGTGGAAATGCTGATCCTTACCCTGCCTGGGTTGTCCACTGAGCATTTCCGCGAACTCTATCTGAAGTTCTCTGGGCATGGGATTTTGACATATTCCCCAAACCAAAAGGAATGAGTGGGAAACAATCAAGACAACAGATAGAACCTCTTGTATTTGAATGAGTTTCAAGCATGCTTGGGTGCTCGTGTGATCTGAGTGACTTGGATTTGTAATACAACTGTCGCGTGGTGCACCGCGACCTCCAGGCACCCCGGAGTTTCTGAAAAAAATTTTTCTGCGATTTTCACGAAACCACTTTTCTTCAACTTGAATTGGGCTAAAAATCCATCCCTGAAAATAAAAATTCTCTGAGTAGTGTGGAAATGCTGATCCTTACCCTGCCTGGGTTGTCCACTGAGCATTTCCGCGAACTCTATCTGAAGTTCTCTGGGCATGGGATTTTGACATATTCCCCAAACCAAAAGGAATGAGTGGGAAACAATCAAGACAACAGATAGAACCACTTGTATTTGAATGAGTTTCAAGCATGCTTGGGTGCTCGTGTGATCTGAGTGACTTGGATTTGTAATACAACTGTCGCGTGGTGCACCGCGACCTCCAGGCACCCCGGAGTTTCTGAAAAAAAATTTTCTGCGATTTTCACGAAACCACTTTTCTTCAACTTGAATTGGGCTAAAAATCCATCCCTGAAAATAAAAATTCTCTGAGTAGTGTGGAAATGCTGATCCTTACCCTGCCTGGGTTGTCCACTGAGCATTTCCGCGAACTCTATCTGAAGTTCTCTGGGCATGGGATTTTGACATGTTCCCCAAACCAAAAGGAATGAGTGGGAAACAATCAAGACAACAGATAGAACCACTTGTATTTGAATGAGTTTCAAGCATGCTTGGGTGCTCGTGTGATCTGAGTGACTTGGATTTGTAATACAACTGTCGCGTGGTGCACCGCGACCTCCAGGCACCCCGGAGTTTCTGAAAAAAAATTTTCTGCGATTTTCACGAAACCACTTTTCTTCAACTTGAATTGGGCTAAAAATCCATCCCTGAAAATAAAAATTCTCTGAGTAGTGTGGAAATGCTGATCCTTACCCTGCCTGGGTTGTCCACTGAGCATTTCCGCGAACTCTATCTGAAGTTCTCTGGGCATGGGATTTTGACATATTCCCCAAACCAAAAGGAATGAGTGGGAAACAATCAAGACAACAGATAGAACCACTTGTATTTGAATGAGTTTCAAGCATGCTTGGGTGCTTGTGTGATCTGAGTGACTTGGATTTGTAATACAACTGTCGCGTGGTGCACCGCGACCTCCAGGCACCCCGGAGTTTCTGAAAAAAAATTTTCTGCGATTTTCACGAAACCACTTTTCTTCAACTTGAATTGGGCTAAAAATCCATCCCTGAAAATAAAAATTCTCTGAGTAGTGTGGAAATGCTGATCCTTACCCTGCCTGGGTTGTCCACTGAGCATTTCCGCGAACTCTATCTGAAGTTCTCTGGGCATGGGATTTTGACATATTCCCCAAACCAAAAGGAATGAGTGGGAAACAATCAAGACAACAGATAGAAGCACTTGCATTTGAATGAGTTTCAAGCATGCTTGGGTGCTCGTGTGATCTGAGTGACTCAGTTTTGGAATACAACTGTCGCGTGGTGCACCGCGACCTCCAGGCACCCCGGAGTTTCTGAAAAAAAATTTTCTGCGATTTTCACGAAACCACTTTTCTTCAACTTGAATTGGGCTAAAAATCCATCCCTGAAAATAAAAATTCTCTGAGTAGTGTGGAAATGCTGATCCTTACCCTGCCTGGGTTGTCCACTGAGCATTTCCGCGAACTCTATCTGAAGTTCTCTGGGCATGGGATTTTGACATATTCCCCAAACCAAAAGGAATGAGTGGGAAACAATCAAGACAACAGATAGAACCACTTGTATTTGAATGAGTTTCAAGCATGCTTGGGTGCTCGTGTGATCTGAGTGACTTGGATTTGGAATACAACTGTCGCGTGGTGCACCGCGACCTCCAGGCACCCCGGAGTTTCTGAAAAAAAATTTTCTGCGATTTTCATGAAACCACTTTTCTTCAACTTGAATTGGGCTAAAAATCCATCCCTGAAAATAAAAATTCTCTGAGTAGTGTGGAAATGCTGATCCTTACCCTGCCTGGGTTGTCCACTGAGCATTTCCGTGAACTCTATCTGAAGTTCTCTGGGCATGGGATTTTGACATATTCCCCAAACCAAAAGGAATGAGTGGGAAACAATCAAGACAACAGATAGAAGCACTTGCATTTGAATGAGTTTCAAGCATGCTTGGGTGCTCGTGTGATCTGAGTGACTCGGTTTTGGAATACAACTGTCGCGTGGTGCACCGCGACCTCCAGGCACCCCGGAGTTTCTGAAAAAAAATTTTCTGCGATTTTCACGAAACCACTTTTCTTCAACTTGAATTGGGCTAAAAATCCATCCCTGAAAATAAAAATTCTCTGAGTAGTGTGGAAATGCTGATCCTTACCCTGCCTGGGTTGTCCACTGAGCATTTCCGCGAACTCTATCTGAAGTTCTCTGGGCATGGGATTTTGACATATTCCCCAAACCAAAAGGAATGAGTGGGAAACAATCAAGACAACAGATAGAAGCACTTGCATTTGAATGAGTTTCAAGCATGCTTGGGTGCTCGTGTGATCTGAGTGACTCAGTTTTGGAATACAACTGTCGCGTGGTGCACCGCGACCTCCAGGCACCCCGGAGTTTCTGAAAAAAAATTTTCTGCGATTTTCACGAAACCACTTTTCTTCAACTTGAATTGGGCTAAAAATCCATCCCTGAAAATAAAAATTCTCTGAGTAGTGTGGAAATGCTGATCCTTACCCTGCCTGGGTTGTCCACTGAGCATTTCCGCGAACTCTATCTGAAGTTCTCTGGGCATGGGATTTTGACATATTCCCCAAACCAAAAGGAATGAGTGGGAAACAATCAAGACAACAGATAGAACCACTTGTATTTGAATGAGTTTCAAGCATGCTTGGGTGCTCGTGTGATCTGAGTGACTTGGATTTGTAATACAACTGTCGCGTGGTGCACCGCGACCTCCAGGCACCCCGGAGTTTCTGAAAAAAAATTTTCTGCGATTTTCACGAAACCACTTTTCTTCAACTTGAATTGGGCTAAAAATCCATCCCTGAAAATAAAAATTCTCTGAGTAGTGTGGAAATGCTGATCCTTACCCTGCCTGGGTTGTCCACTGAGCATTTCCGTGAACTCTATCTGAAGTTCTCTGGGCATGGGATTTTGACATATTCCCCAAACCAAAAGGAATGAGTGGGAAACAATCAAGACAACAGATAGAAGCACTTGCATTTGAATGAGTTTCAAGCATGCTTGGGTGCTCGTGTGATCTGAGTGACTCAGTTTTGGAATACAACTGTCGCGTGGTGCACCGCGACCTCCAGGCACCCCGGAGTTTCTGAAAAAAAATTTTCTGCGATTTTCACGAAACCACTTTTCTTCAACTTGAATTGGGCTAAAAATCCATCCCTGAAAATAAAAATTCTCTGAGTAGTGTGGAAATGCTGATCCTTACCCTGCCTGGGTTGTCCACTGAGCATTTCCGCGAACTCTATCTGAAGTTCTCTGGGCATGGGATTTTGACATATTCCCCAAACCAAAAGGAATGAGTGGGAAACAATCAAGACAACAGATAGAAGCACTTGCATTTGAATGAGTTTCAAGCATGCTTGGGTGCTCGTGTGATCTGAGTGACTCAGTTTTGGAATACAACTGTCGCGTGGTGCACCGCGACCTCCAGGCACCCCGGAGTTTCTGAAAAAAAATTTTCTGCGATTTTCACGAAACCACTTTTCTTCAACTTGAATTGGGCTAAAAATCCATCCCTGAAAATAAAAATTCTCTGAGTAGTGTGGAAATGCTGATCCTTACCCTGCCTGGGTTGTCCACTGAGCATTTCCGCGAACTCTATCTGAAGTTCTCTGGGCATGGGATTTTGACATATTCCCCAAACCAAAAGGAATGAGTGGGAAACAATCAAGACAACAGATAGAAGCACTTGCATTTGAATGAGTTTCAAGCATGCTTGGGTGCTCGTGTGATCTGAGTGACTCAGTTTTGGAATACAACTGTCGCGTGGTGCACCGCGACCTCCAGGCACCCCGGAGTTTCTGAAAAAAAATTTTCTGCGATTTTCACGAAACCACTTTTCTTCAACTTGAATTGGGCTAAAAATCCATCCCTGAAAATAAAAATTCTCTGAGTAGTGTGGAAATGCTGATCCTTACCCTGCCTGGGTTGTCCACTGAGCATTTCCGCGAACTCTATCTGAAGTTCTCTGGGCATGGGATTTTGACATATTCCCCAAACCAAAAGGAATGAGTGGGAAACAATCAAGACAACAGATAATAGCACTTGCATTTGAATGAGTTTCAAGCATGCTTGGGTGCTCGTGTGATCTGAGTGACTCAGTTTTGGAATACAACTGTCGCGTGGTGCACCGCGACCTCCAGGCACCCCGGAGTTTCTGAAAAAAAATTTTCTGCGATTTTCACGAAACCACTTTTCTTCAACTTGAATTGGGCTAAAAATCCATCCCTGAAAATAAAAATTCTCTGAGTAGTGTGGAAATGCTGATCCTTACCCTGCCTGGGTTGTCCACTGAGCATTTCCGCGAACTCTATCTGAAGTTCTCTGGGCATGGGATTTTGACATATTCCCCAAACCAAAAGGAATGAGTGGGAAACAATCAAGACAACAGATAGAACCACTTGTATTTGAATGAGTTTCAAGCATGCTTGGGTGCTCGTGTGATCTGAGTGACTTGGATTTGTAATACAACTGTCGCGTGGTGCACCGCGACCTCCAGGCACCCCGGAGTTTCTGAAAAAAAATGTTCTGCGATTTTCACGAAACCACTTTTCTTCAACTTGAATTGGGCTAAAAATCCATCCCTGAAAATAAAAATTCTCTGAGTAGTGTGGAAATGCTGATCCTTACCCTGCCTGGGTTGTCCACTGAGCATTTCCGCGAACTCTATCTGAAGTTCTCTGGGCATGGGATTTTGACATATTCCCCAAACCAAAAGGAATGAGTGGGAAACAATCAAGACAACAGATAGAAGCACTTGCATTTGAATGAGTTTCAAGCATGCTTGGGTGCTCGTGTGATCTGAGTGACTCAGTTTTGGAATACAACTGTCGCGTGGTGCACCGCGACCTCCAGGCACCCCGGAGTTTCTGAAAAAAAATTTTCTGCGATTTTCACGAAACCACTTTTCTTCAACTTGAATTGGGCTAAAAATCCATCCCTGAAAATAAAAATTCTCTGAGTAGTGTGGAAATGCTGATCCTTATCCTGCCTGGGTTGTCCACTGAGCATTTCCGCGAACTCTATCTGAAGTTCTCTGGGCATGGGATTTTGACATATTCCCCAAACCAAAAGGAATGAGTGGGAAACAATCAAGACAACAGATAGAAGCACTTGCATTTGAATGAGTTTCAAGCATGCTTGGGTGCTCGTGTGATCTGAGTGACTCAGTTTTGGAATACAACTGTCGCGTGGTGCACCGCGACCTCCAGGCACCCCGGAGTTTCTGAAAAAAAATTTTCTGCGATTTTCACGAAACCACTTTTCTTCAACTTGAATTGGGCTAAAAATCCATCCCTGAAAATTAAAATTCTCTGAGTAGTGTGGAAATGCTGATCCTTACCCTGCCTGGGTTGTCCACTGAGCATTTCCGTGAACTCTATCTGAAGTTCTCTGGGCATGGGATTTTGACATATTCCCCAAACCAAAAGGAATGAGTGGGAAACAATCAAGACAACAGATAGAACCACTTGCATTTGAATGAGTTTCAAGCATGCTTGGGTGCTCGTGTGATCTGAGTGACTCAGTTTTGGAATACAACTGTCGCGTGGTGCACCGCGACCTCCAGGCACCCCGGAGTTTCTGAAAAAAAAATTTCTGCGATTTTCACGAAACCACTTTTCTTCAACTTGAATTGGGCTAAAAATCCATCCCTGAAAATAAAAATCCTCTGAGTAGTGTGGAAATGCTGATCCTTACCCTGCCTGGGTTGTCCACTGAGCATTTCCGCGAACTCTATCTGAAGTTCTCTGGGCATGGGATTTTGACATATTCCCCAAACCAAAAGGAATGAGTGGGAAACAATCAAGACAACAGATAGAAGCACTTGCATTTGAATGAGTTTCAAGCATGCTTGGGTGCTCGTGTGATCTGAGTGACTCAGTTTTGGAATACAACTGTCGCGTGGTGCACCGCGACCTCCAGGCACCATGGAGTTTCTGAAAAAAAATTTTCTGCGATTTTCACGAAACCACTTTTCTTCAACTTGAATTGGGCTAAAAATCCATCCCTGAAAATAAAAATTCTCTGAGTAGTGTGGAAATGCTGATCCTTACCCTGCCTGGGTTGTCCACTGAGCATTTCCGCGAACTCTATCTGAAGTTCTCTGGGCATGGGATTTTGACATATTCCCCAAACCAAAAGGAATGAGTGGGAAACAATCAAGACAACAGATAGAAGCACTTGTATTTGAATGAGTTTCAAGCATGCTTGGGTGCTCGTGTGATCTGAGTGACTCAGTTTTGGAATACAACTGTCGCGTGGTGCACCGCGACCTCCAGGCACCCCGGAGTTTCTGAAAAAAAATTTTCTGCGATTTTCACGAAACCACTTTTCTTCAACTTGAATTGGGCTAAAAATCCATCACTGAAAATAAAAATTCTCTGAGTAGTGTGGAAATGCTGATCCTTACCCTGCCTGGGTTGTCCACTGAGCATTTCCGCGAACTCTATCTGAAGTTCTCTGGGCATGGGATTTTGACATATTCCCCAAACCAAAAGGAATGAGTGGGAAACAATCAAGACAACAGATAGAACCACTTGTATTTGAATGAGTTTCAAGCATGCTTGGGTGCTCGTGTGATCTGAGTGACTTGGATTTGTAATACAACTGTCGCGTGGTGCACCGCGACCTCCAGGCACCCCGGAGTTTCTGAAAAAAAATTTTCTGCGATTTTCACGAAACCACTTTTCTTCAACTTGAATTGGGCTAAAAATCCATCCCTGAAAATAAAAATTCTCTGAGTAGTGTGGAAATGCTGATCCTTACCCTGCCTGGGTTGTCCACTGAGCATTTCCGCGAACTCTATCTGAAGTTCTCTGGGCATGGGATTTTGACATATTCCCCAAACCAAAAGGAATGAGTGGGAAACAATCAAGACAACAGATAGAAGCACTTGCATTTGAATGAGTTTCAAGCATGCTTGGGTGCTCGTGTGATCTGAGTGACTCAGTTTTGGAATACAACTGTCGCGTGGTGCACCGCGACCTCCAGGCACCCCGGAGTTTCTGAAAAAAAATTTTCTGCGATTTTCACGAAACCACTTTTCTTCAACTTGAATTGGGCTAAAAATCCATCCCTGAAAATAAAAATTCTCTGAGTAGTGTGGAAATGCTGATCCTTACCCTGCCTGGGTTGTCCACTGAGCATTTCCGCGAACTCTATCTGAAGTTCTCTGGGCATGGGATTTTGACATATTCCCCAAACCAAAAGGAATGAGTGGGAAACAATCAAGACAACAGATAATAGCACTTGCATTTGAATGAGTTTCAAGCATGCTTGGGTGCTCGTGTGATCTGAGTGACTCAGTTTTGGAATACAACTGTCGCGTGGTGCACCGCGACCTCCAGGCACCCCGGAGTTTCTGAAAAAAAATTTTCTGCGATTTTCACGAAACCACTTTTCTTCAACTTGAATTGGGCTAAAAATCCATCCCTGAAAATAAAAATTCTCTGAGTAGTGTGGAAATGCTGATCCTTACCCTGCCTGGGTTGTCCACTGAGCATTTCCGCGAACTCTATCTGAAGTTCTCTGGGCATGGGATTTTGACATATTCCCCAAACCAAAAGGAATGAGTGGGAAACAATCAAGACAACAGATAGAACCACTTGTATTTGAATGAGTTTCAAGCATGCTTGGGTGCTCGTGTGATCTGAGTGACTTGGATTTGTAATACAACTGTCGCGTGGTGCACCGCGACCTCCAGGCACCCCGGAGTTTCTGAAAAAAAATTTTCTGCGATTTTCACGAAACCACTTTTCTTCAACTTGAATTGGGCTAAAAATCCATCCCTGAAAATAAAAATTCTCTGAGTAGTGTGGAAATGCTGATCCTTACCCTGCCTGGGTTGTCCACTGAGCATTTCCGCGAACTCTATCTGAAGTTCTCTGGGCATGGGATTTTGACATATTCCCCAAACCAAAAGGAATGAGTGGGAAACAATCAAGACAACAGATAGAAGCACTTGCATTTGAATGAGTTTCAAGCATGCTTGGGTGCTCGTGTGATCTGAGTGACTCAGTTTTGGAATACAACTGTCGCGTGGTGCACCGCGACCTCCAGGCACCCCGGAGTTTCTGAAAAAAAATTTTCTGCGATTTTCACGAAACCACTTTTCTTCAACTTGAATTGGGCTAAAAATCCATCCCTGAAAATAAAAATTCTCTGAGTAGTGTGGAAATGCTGATCCTTACCCTGCCTGGGTTGTCCACTGAGCATTTCCGCGAACTCTATCTGAAGTTCTCTGGGCATGGGATTTTGACATATTCCCCAAACCAAAAGGAATGAGTGGGAAACAATCAAGACAACAGATAGAAGCACTTGCATTTGATTGAGTTTCAAGCATGCTTGGGTGCTCGTGTGATCTGAGTGACTTGGATTTGTAATACAACTGTCGCGTGGTGCACCGCGACCTCCAGGCACCCCGGAGTTTCTGAAAAAAAATTTTCTGCGATTTTCACGAAACCACTTTTCTTCAACTTGAATTGGGCTAAAAATCCATCCCTGAAAATAAAAATTCTCTGAGTAGTGTGGAAATGCTGATCCTTACCCTGCCTGGGTTGTCCACTGAGCATTTCCGCGAACTCTATCTGAAGTTCTCTGGGCATGGGATTTTGACATATTCCCCAAACCAAAAGGAATGAGTGGGAAACAATCAAGACAACAGATAGAAGCACTTGCATTTGAATGAGTTTCAAGCATGCTTGGGTGCTCGTGTGATCTGAGTGACTCAGTTTTGGAATACAACTGTCGCGTGGTGCACCGCGACCTCCAGGCACCCCGGAGTTTCTGAAAAAAAATTTTCTGCGATTTTCACGAAACCACTTTTCTTCAACTTGAATTGGGCTAAAAATCCATCCCTGAAAATAAAAATTCTCTGAGTAGTGTGGAAATGCTGATCCTTACCCTGCCTGGGTTGTCCACTGAGCATTTCCGCGAACTCTATCTGAAGTTCTCTGGGCATGGGATTTTGACATATTCCCCAAACCAAAAGGAATGAGTGGGAAACAATCAAGACAACAGATAGAACCACTTGTATTTGAATGAGTTTCAAGCATGCTTGGGTGCTCGTGTGATCTGAGTGACTTGGATTTGTAATACAACTGTCGCGTGGTGCACCGCGACCTCCAGGCACCCCGGAGTTTCTGAAAAAAAATTTTCTGCGATTTTCACGAAACCACTTTTCTTCAACTTGAATTGGGCTAAAAATCCATCCCTGAAAATAAAAATTCTCTGAGTAGTGTGGAAATGCTGATCCTTACCCTGCCTGGGTTGTCCACTGAGCATTTCCGCGAACTCTATCTGAAGTTCTCTGGGCATGGGATTTTGACATATTCCCCAAACCAAAAGGAATGAGTGGGAAACAATCAAGACAACAGATAGAACCACTTGTATTTGAATGAGTTTCAAGCATGCTTGGGTGCTCGTGTGATCTGAGTGACTTGGATTTGTAATACAACTGTCGCGTGGTGCACCGCGACCTCCAGGCACCCCGGAGTTTCTGAAAAAAAATTTTCTGCGATTTTCACGAAACCACTTTTCTTCAACTTGAATTGGGCTAAAAATCCATCCCTGAAAATAAAAATTCTCTGAGTAGTGTGGAAATGCTGATCCTTACCCTGCCTGGGTTGTCCACTGAGTATTTCCGCGAACTCTATCTGAAGTTCTCTGGGCATGGGATTTTGACATATTCCCCAAACCAAAAGGAATGAGTGGGAAACAATCAAGACAACAGATAGAAGCACTTGCATTTGAATGAGTTTCAAGCATGCTTGGGTGCTCGTGTGATCTGAGTGACTCAGTTTTGGAATACAACTGTCGCGTGGTGCACCGCGACCTCCAGGCACCCCGGAGTTTCTGAAAAAAAATTTTCTGCGATTTTCACGAAACCACTTTTCTTCAACTTGAATTGGGCTAAAAATCCATCCCTGAAAATAAAAATTCTCTGAGTAGTGTGGAAATGCTGATCCTTACCCTGCCTGGGTTGTCCACTGAGCATTTCCGCGAACTCTATCTGAAGTTCTCTGGGCATGGGATTTTGACATATTCCCCAAACCAAAAGGAATGAGTGGGAAACAATCAAGACAACAGATAGAAGCACTTGCATTTGAATGAGTTTCAAGCATGCTTGGGTGCTCGTGTGATCTGAGTGACTCAGTTTTGGAATACAACTGTCGCGTGGTGCACCGCGACCTCCAGGCACCCCGGAGTTTCTGAAAAAAAATTTTCTGCGATTTTCACGAAACCACTTTTCTTCAACTTGAATTGGGCTAAAAATCCATCCCTGAAAATAAAAATTCTCTGAGTAGTGTGGAAATGCTGATCCTTACCCTGCCTGGGTTGTCCACTGAGCATTTCCGCGAACTCTATCTGAAGTTCTCTGGGCATGGGATTTTGACATATTCCCCAAACCAAAAGGAATGAGTGGGAAACAATCAAGACAACAGATAGAAGCACTTGCATTTGAATGAGTTTCAAGCATGCTTGGGTGCTCGTGTGATCTGAGTGACTCAGTTTTGGAATACAACTGTCGCGTGGTGCACCGCGACCTCCAGGCACCCCGGAGTTTCTGAAAAAAAATTTTCTGCGATTTTCACGAAACCACTTTTCTTCAACTTGAATTGGGCTAAAAATCCATCCCTGAAAATAAAAATTCTCTGAGTAGTGTGGAAATGCTGATCCTTACCCTGCCTGGGTTGTCCACTGAGCATTTCCGCGAACTCTATCTGAAGTTCTCTGGGCATGGGATTTTGACATATTCCCCAAACCAAAAGGAATGAGTGGGAAACAATCAAGACAACAGATAGAACCACTTGTATTTGAATGAGTTTCAAGCATGCTTGGGTGCTCGTGTGATCTGAGTGACTTGGATTTGTAATACAACTGTCGCGTGGTGCACCGCGACCTCCAGGCACCCCGGAGTTTCTGAAAAAAAATTTTCTGCGATTTTCACGAAACCACTTTTCTTCAACTTGAATTGTGCTAAAAATCCATCCCTGAAAATAAAAATTCTCTGAGTAGTGTGGAAATGCTGATCCTTACCCTGCCTGGGTTGTCCACTGAGCATTTCCGCGAACTCTATCTGAAGTTCTCTGGGCATGGGATTTTGACATATTCCCCAAACCAAAAGGAATGAGTGGGAAACAATCAAGACAACAGATAGAAGCACTTGCATTTGAATGAGTTTCAAGCATGCTTGGGTGCTCGTGTGATCTGAGTGACTCAGTTTTGGAATACAACTGTCGCGTGGTGCACCGCGACCTCCAGGCACCCCGGAGTTTCTGAAAAAAAATTTTCTGCGATTTTCACGAAACCACTTTTCTTCAACTTGAATTGGGCTAAAAATCCATCCCTGAAAATAAAAATTCTCTGAGTAGTGTGGAAATGCTGATCCTTACCCTGCCTGGGTTGTCCACTGAGCATTTCCGCGAACTCTATCTGAAGTTCTCTGGGCATGGGATTTTGACATATTCCCCAAACCAAAAGGAATGAGTGGGAAACAATCAAGACAACAGATAGAACCACTTGTATTTGAATGAGTTTCAAGCATGCTTGGGTGCTCGTGTGATCTGAGTGACTTGGATTTGGAATACAACTGTCGCGTGGTGCACCGCGACCTCCAGGCACCCCGGAGTTTCTGAAAAAAAATTTTCTGCGATTTTCACGAAACCACTTTTCTTCAACTTGAATTGGGCTAAAAATCCATCCCTGAAAATAAAAATTCTCTGAGTAGTGTGGAAATGCTGATCCTTACCCTGCCTGGGTTGTCCACTGAGCATTTCCGCGAACTCTATCTGAAGTTCTCTGGGCATGGGATTTTGACATATTCCCCAAACCAAAAGGAATGAGTGGGTAACAATCAAGACAACAGATAGAAGCACTTGCATTTGAATGAGTTTCAAGCATGCTTGGGTGCTCGTGTGATCTGAGTGACTCAGTTTTGGAATACAACTGTCGCGTGGTGCACCGCGACCTCCAGGCACCCCGGAGTTTCTGAAAAAAAATTTTCTGCGATTTTCACGAAACCACTTTTCTTCAACTTGAATTGGGCTAAAAATCCATCCCTGAAAATAAAAATTCTCTGAGTAGTGTGGAAATGCTGATCCTTACCCTGCCTGGGTTGTCCACTGAGCATTTCCGCGAACTCTATCTGAAGTTCTCTGGGCATGGGATTTTGACATATTCCCCAAACCAAAAGGAATGAGTGGGAAACAATCAAGACAACAGATAGAAGCACTTGCATTTGAATGAGTTTCAAGCATGCTTGGGTGCTCGTGTGATCTGAGTGACTCAGTTTTGGAATACAACTGTCGCGTGGTGCACCGCGACCTCCAGGCACCCCGGAGTTTCTGAAAAAAAATTTTCTGCGATTTTCACGAAACCACTTTTCTTCAACTTGAATTGGGCTAAAAATCCATCCCTGAAAATAAAAATTCTCTGAGTAGTGTGGAAATGCTGATCCTTACCCTGCCTGGGTTGTCCACTGAGCATTTCCGCGAACTCTATCTGAAGTTCTCTGGGCATGGGATTTTGACATATTCCCCAAACCAAAAGGAATGAGTGGGAAACAATCAAGACAACAGATAGAACCACTTGTATTTGAATGAGTTTCAAGCATGCTTGGGTGCTCGTGTGATCTGAGTGACTTGGATTTGTAATACAACTGTCGCGTGGTGCACCGCGACCTCCAGGCACCCCGGAGTTTCTGAAAAAAAAATTTCTGCGATTTTCACGAAACCACTTTTCTTCAACTTGAATTGGGCTAAAAATCCATCCCTGAAAATAAAAATTCTCTGAGTAGTGTGGAAATGCTGATCCTTACCCTGCCTGGGTTGTCCACTGAGCATTTCCGCGAACTCTATCTGAAGTTCTCTGGGCATGGGATTTTGACATATTCCCCAAACCAAAAGGAATGAGTGGGAAACAATCAAGACAACAGATAGAAGCACTTGCATTTGAATGAGTTTCAAGCATGCTTGGGTGCTCGTGTGATCTGAGTGACTTGGATTTGTAATACAACTGTCGCGTGGTGCACCGCGACCTCCAGGCACCCCGGAGTTTCTGAAAAAAAATTTTCTGCGATTTTCACGAAACCACTTTTCTTCAACTTGAATTGGGCTAAAAATCCATCCCTGAAAATAAAAATTCTCTGAGTAGTGTGGAAATGCTGATCCTTACCCTGCCTGGGTTGTCCACTGAGCATTTCCGCGAACTCTATCTGAAGTTCTCTGGGCATGGGATTTTGACATATTCCCCAAACCAAAAGGAATGAGTGGGAAACAATCAAGACAACAGATAGAAGCACTTGCATTTGAATGAGTTTCAAGCATGCTTGGGTGCTCGTGTGATCTGAGTGACTCAGTTTTGGAATACAACTGTCGCGTGGTGCACCGCGACCTCCAGGCACCCCGGAGTTTCTGAAAAAAAATTTTCTGCGATTTTCACGAAACCACTTTTCTTCAACTTGAATTGGGCTAAAAATCCATCCCTGAAAATAAAAATTCTCTGAGTAGTGTGGAAATGCTGATCCTTACCCTGCCTGGGTTGTCCACTGAGCATTTCCGCGAACTCTATCTGAAGTTCTCTGGGCATGGGATTTTGACATATTCCCCAAACCAAAAGGAATGAGTGGGAAACAATCAAGACAACAGATAGAACCACTTGTATTTGAATGAGTTTCAAGCATGCTTGGGTGCTCGTGTGATCTGAGTGACTTGGATTTGGAATACAACTGTCGCGTGGTGCACCGCGACCTCCAGGCACCCCGGAGTTTCTGAAAAAAAAATTTCTGCGATTTTCACGAAACCACTTTTCTTCAACTTGAATTGGGCTAAAAATCCATCCCTGAAAATAAAAATTCTCTGAGTAGTGTGGAAATGCTGATCCTTACCCTGCCTGGGTTGTCCACTGAGCATTTCCGTGAACTCTATCTGAAGTTCTCTGGGCATGGGATTTTGACATATTCCCCAAACCAAAAGGAATGAGTGGGAAACAATCAAGACAACAGATAGAAGCACTTGCATTTGAATGAGTTTCAAGCATGCTTGGGTGCTCGTGTGATCTGAGTGACTCAGTTTTGGAATACAACTGTCGCGTGGTGCACCGCGACCTCCAGGCACCCCGGAGTTTCTGAAAAAAAATTTTCTGCGATTTTCACGAAACCACTTTTCTTCAACTTGAATTGGGCTAAAAATCCATCCCTGAAAATAAAAATTCTCTGAGTAGTGTGGAAATGCTGATCCTTACCCTGCCTGGGTTGTCCACTGAGCATTTCCGCGAACTCTATCTGAAGTTCTCTGGGCATGGGATTTTGACATATTCCCCAAACCAAAAGGAATGAGTGGGAAACAATCAAGACAACAGATAGAACCACTTGCATTTGAATGAGTTTCAAGCATGCTTGGGTGCTCGTGTGATCTGAGTGACTCAGTTTTGGAATACAACTGTCGCGTGGTGCACCGCGACCTCCAGGCACCCCGGAGTTTCTGAAAAAAAATTTTCTGCGATTTTCACGAAACCACTTTTTTTCAACTTGAATTGGGCTAAAAATCCATCCCTGAAAATAAAAATTCTCTGAGTAGTGTGGAAATGCTGATCCTTACCCTGCCTGGGTTGTCCACTGAGCATTTCCGCGAACTCTATCTGAAGTTCTCTGGGCATGGGATTTTGACATATTCCCCAAACCAAAAGGAATGAGTGGGAAACAATCAAGACAACAGATAGAACCACTTGTATTTGAATGAGTTTCAAGCATGCTTGGGTGCTCGTGTGATCTGAGTGACTTGGATTTGGAATACAACTGTCGCGTGGTGCACCGCGACCTCCAGGCACCCCGGAGTTTCTGAAAAAAAATTTTCTGCGATTTTCACGAAACCACTTTTCTTCAACTTGAATTGGGCTAAAAATCCATCCCTGAAAATAAAAATTCTCTGAGTAGTGTGGAAATGCTGATCCTTACCCTGCCTGGGTTGTCCACTGAGCATTTCCGCGAACTCTATCTGAAGTTCTCTGGGCATGGGATTTTGACATATTCCCCAAACCAAAAGGAATGAGTGGGAAACAATCAAGACAACAGATAGAAGCACTTGCATTTGAATGAGTTTCAAGCATGCTTGGGTGCTCGTGTGATCTGAGTGACTCAGTTTTGGAATACAACTGTTGCGTGGTGCACCGCGACCTCCAGGCACCCCGGAGTTTCTGAAAAAAAATTTTCTGCGATTTTCACGAAACCACTTTTCTTCAACTTGAATTGGGCTAAAAATCCATCCCTGAAAATAAAAATTCTCTGAGTAGTGTGGAAATGCTGATCCTTACCCTGCCTGGGTTGTCCACTGAGCATTTCCGCGAACTCTATCTGAAGTTCTCTGGGCATGGGATTTTGACATATTCCCCAAACCAAAAGGAATGAGTGGGAAACAATCAAGACAACAGATAGAAGCACTTGCATTTGAATGAGTTTCAAGCATGCTTGGGTGCTCGTGTGATCTGAGTGACTCAGTTTTGGAATACAACTGTCGCGTGGTGCACCGCGACCTCCAGGCACCCCGGAGTTTCTGAAAAAAAATTTTCTGCGATTTTCACGAAACCACTTTTCTTCAACTTGAATTGGGCTAAAAATCCATCCCTGAAAATAAAAATTCTCTGAGTAGTGTGGAAATGCTGATCCTTACCCTGCCTGGGTTGTCCACTGAGCATTTCCGCGAACTCTATCTGAAGTTCTCTGGGCATGGGATTTTGACATATTCCCCAAACCAAAAGGAATGAGTGGGAAACAATCAAGACAACAGATAGAACCACTTGTATTTGAATGAGTTTCAAGCATGCTTGGGTGCTCGTGTGATCTGAGTGACTCAGTTTTGGAATACAACTGTCGCGTGGTGCACCGCGACCTCCAGGCACCCCGGAGTTTCTGAAAAAAAATTTTCTGCGATTTTCACGAAACCACTTTTCTTCAACTTGAATTGGGCTAAAAATCCATCCCTGAAAATAAAAATTCTCTGAGTAGTGTGGAAATGCTGATCCTTACCCTGCCTGGGTTGTCCACTGAGCATTTCCGCGAACTCTATCTGAAGTTCTCTGGGCATGGGATTTTGACATATTCCCCAAACCAAAAGGAATGAGTGGGAAACAATCAAGACAACAGATAGAAGCACTTGCATTTGAATGAGTTTCAAGCATGCTTGGGTGCTCGTGTGATCTGAGTGACTCAGT
The DNA here is from genome assembly GCF_059453375.1 of Lepisosteus platostomus. Taxonomy (NCBI): domain Eukaryota; kingdom Metazoa; phylum Chordata; class Actinopteri; order Semionotiformes; family Lepisosteidae; genus Lepisosteus; species Lepisosteus platostomus. The sequence continues at coordinate 81,143,817 of NC_142612.1, forward strand.
TTTGGAATACAACTGTCGCGTGGTGCACCGCGACCTCCAGGCACCCCGGAGTTTCTGAAAAAAAATTTTCTGCGATTTTCACGAAACCACTTTTCTTCAACTTGAATTGGGCTAAAAATCCATCCCTGAAAATAAAAATTATCTGAGTAGTGTGGAAATGCTGATCCTTACCCTGCCTGGGTTGTCCACTGAGCATTTCCGCGAACTCTATCTGAAGTTCTCTGGGCATGGGATTTTGACATATTCCCCAAACCAAAAGGAATGAGTGGGAAACAATCAAGACAACAGATAGAACCACTTGTATTTGAATGAGTTTCAAGCATGCTTGGGTGCTCGTGTGATCTGAGTGACTTGGATTTGTAATACAACTGTCGCGTGGTGCACCGCGACCTCCAGGCACCCCGGAGTTTCTGAAAAAAAATTTTCTGCGATTTTCACGAAACCACTTTTCTTCAACTTGAATTGGGCTAAAAATCCATCCCTGAAAATAAAAATTCTCTGAGTAGTGTGGAAATGCTGATCCTTACCCTGCCTGGGATGTCCACTGAGCATTTCCGCGAACTCTATCTGAAGTTCTCTGGGCATGGGATTTTGACATATTCCCCAAACCAAAAGGAATGAGTGGGAAACAATCAAGACAACAGATAGAAGCACTTGCATTTGAATGAGTTTCAAGCATGCTTGGGTGCTCGTGTGATCTGAGTGACTCAGTTTTGGAATACAACTGTCGCGTGGTGCACCGCGACCTCCAGGCACCCCGGAGTTTCTGAAAAAAAAATTTCTGCGATTTTCACGAAACCACTTTTCTTCAACTTGAATTGGGCTAAAAATCCATCCCTGAAAATAAAAATTCTCTGAGTAGTGTGGAAATGCTGATCCTTACCCTGCCTGGGTTGTCCACTGAGCATTTCCGCGAACTCTATCTGAAGTTCTCTGGGCATGGGATTTTGACATATTCCCCAAACCAAAAGGAATGAGTGGGAAACAATCAAGACAACAGATAGAACCACTTGTATTTGAATGAGTTTCAAGCATGCTTGGGTGCTCGTGTGATCTGAGTGACTTGGATTTGTAATACAACTGTCGCGTGGTGCACCGCGACCTCCAGGCACCCCGGAGTTTCTGAAAAAAAATTTTCTGCGATTTTCACGAAACCACTTTTCTTCAACTTGAATTGGGCTAAAAATCCATCCCTGAAAATAAAAATTCTCTGAGTAGTGTGGAAATGCTGATCCTTACCCTGCCTGGGATGTCCACTGAGCATTTCCGCGAACTCTATCTGAAGTTCTCTGGGCATGGGATTTTGACATATTCCCCAAACCAAAAGGAATGAGTGGGAAACAATCAAGACAACAGATAGAAGCACTTGCATTTGAATGAGTTTCAAGCATGCTTGGGTGCTCGTGTGATCTGAGTGACTCAGTTTTGGAATACAACTGTCGCGTGGTGCACCGCGACCTCCAGGCACCCCGGAGTTTCTGAAAAAAAAATTTCTGCGATTTTCACGAAACCACTTTTCTTCAACTTGAATTGGGCTAAAAATCCATCCCTGAAAATAAAAATTCTCTGAGTAGTGTGGAAATGCTGATCCTTACCCTGCCTGGGTTGTCCACTGAGCATTTCCGCGAACTCTATCTGAAGTTCTCTGGGCATGGGATTTTGACATATTCCCCAAACCAAAAGGAATGAGTGGGAAACAATCAAGACAACAGATAGAAGCACTTGCATTTGAATGAGTTTCAAGCATGCTTGGGTGCTCGTGTGATCTGAGTGACTCAGTTTTGGAATACAACTGTCGCGTGGTGCACCGCGACCTCCAGGCACCCCGGAGTTTCTGAAAAAAAATTTTCTGCGATTTTCACGAAACCACTTTTCTTCAACTTGAATTGGGCTAAAAATCCATCCCTGAAAATAAAAATTCTCTGAGTAGTGTGGAAATGCTGATCCTTACCCTGCCTGGGTTGTCCACTGAGCATTTCCGCGAACTCTATCTGAAGTTCTCTGGGCATGGGATTTTGACATATTCCCCAAACCAAAAGGAATGAGTGGGAAACAATCAAGACAACAGATAGAACCACTTGTATTTGAATGAGTTTCAAGCATGCTTGGGTGCTCGTGTGATCTGAGTGACTTGGATTTGGAATACAACTGTCGCGTGGTGCACCGCGACCTCCAGGCACCCCGGAGTTTCTGAAAAAAATTTTTCTGCGATTTTCACGAAACCACTTTTCTTCAACTTGAATTGGGCTAAAAATCCATCCCTGAAAATAAAAATTCTCTGAGTAGTGTGGAAATGCTGATCCTTACCCTGCCTGGGTTGTCCACTGAGCATTTCCGCGAACTCTATCTGAAGTTCTCTGGGCATGGGATTTTGACATATTCCCCAAACCAAAAGGAATGAGTGGGAAACAATCAAGACAACAGATAGAACCACTTGTATTTGAATGAGTTTCAAGCATGCTTGGGTGCTCGTGTGATCTGAGTGACTTGGATTTGTAATACAACTGTCGCGTGGTGCACCGCGACCTCCAGGCACCCCGGAGTTTCTGAAAAAAAATTTTCTGCGATTTTCACGAAACCACTTTTCTTCAACTTGAATTGGGCTAAAAATCCATCCCTGAAAATAAAAATTCTCTGAGTAGTGTGGAAATGCTGATCCTTACCCTGCCTGGGTTGTCCACTGAGCATTTCCGCGAACTCTATCTGAAGTTCTCTGGGCATGGGATTTTGACATATTCCCCAAACCAAAAGGAATGAGTGGGAAACAATCAAGACAACAGATAGAAGCACTTGCATTTGAATGAGTTTCAAGCATGCTTGGGTGCTCGTGTGATCTGAGTGACTCAGTTTTGGAATACAACTGTCGCGTGGTGCACCGCGACCTCCAGGCACCCCGGAGTTTCTGAAAAAAAATTTTCTGCGATTTTCACGAAACCACTTTTCTTCAACTTGAATTGGGCTAAAAATCCATCCCTGAAAATAAAAATTCTCTGAGTAGTGTGGAAATGCTGATCCTTACCCTGCCTGGGTTGTCCACTGAGCATTTCCGCGAACTCTATCTGAAGTTCTCTGGGCATGGGATTTTGACATATTCCCCAAACCAAAAGGAATGAGTGGGAAACAATCAAGACAACAGATAGAACCACTTGTATTTGAATGAGTTTCAAGCATGCTTGGGTGCTCGTGTGATCTGAGTGACTTGGATTTGGAATACAACTGTCGCGTGGTGCACCGCGACCTCCAGGCACCCCGGAGTTTCTGAAAAAAAATTTTCTGCGATTTTCACGAAACCACTTTTCTTCAACTTGAATTGGGCTAAAAATCCATCCCTGAAAATAAAAATTCTCTGAGTAGTGTGGAAATGCTGATCCTTACCCTGCCTGGGTTGTCCACTGAGCATTTCCGCGAACTCTATCTGAAGTTCTCTGGGCATGGGATTTTGACATATTCCCCAAACCAAAAGGAATGAGTGGGAAACAATCAAGACAACAGATAGAAGCACTTGCATTTGAATGAGTTTCAAGCATGCTTGGGTGCTCGTGTGATCTGAGTGACTCAGTTTTGGAATACAACTGTCGCGTGGTGCACCGCGACCTCCAGGCACCCCGGAGTTTCTGAAAAAAATTTTTCTGCGATTTTCACGAAACCACTTTTCTTCAACTTGAATTGGGCTAAAAATCCATCCCTGAAAATAAAAATTATCTGAGTAGTGTGGAAATGCTGATCCTTACCCTGCCTGGGTTGTCCACTGAGCATTTCCGCGAACTCTATCTGAAGTTCTCTGGGCATGGGATTTTGACATATTCCCCAAACCAAAAGGAATGAGTGGGAAACAATCAAGACAACAGATAGAACCACTTGTATTTGAATGAGTTTCAAGCATGCTTGGGTGCTCGTGTGATCTGAGTGACTTGGATTTGTAATACAACTGTCGCGTGGTGCACCGCGACCTCCAGGCACCCCGGAGTTTCTGAAAAAAAATTTTCTGCGATTTTCACGAAACCACTTTTCTTCAACTTGAATTGGGCTAAAAATCCATCCCTGAAAATAAAAATTCTCTGAGTAGTGTGGAAATGCTGATCCTTACCCTGCCTGGGATGTCCACTGAGCATTTCCGCGAACTCTATCTGAAGTTCTCTGGGCATGGGATTTTGACATATTCCCCAAACCAAAAGGAATGAGTGGGAAACAATCAAGACAACAGATAGAAGCACTTGCATTTGAATGAGTTTCAAGCATGCTTGGGTGCTCGTGTGATCTGAGTGACTCAGTTTTGGAATACAACTGTCGCGTGGTGCACCGCGACCTCCAGGCACCCCGGAGTTTCTGAAAAAAAAATTTCTGCGATTTTCACGAAACCACTTTTCTTCAACTTGAATTGGGCTAAAAATCCATCCCTGAAAATAAAAATTCTCTGAGTAGTGTGGAAATGCTGATCCTTACCCTGCCTGGGTTGTCCACTGAGCATTTCCGCGAACTCTATCTGAAGTTCTCTGGGCATGGGATTTTGACATATTCCCCAAACCAAAAGGAATGAGTGGGAAACAATCAAGACAACAGATAGAACCACTTGTATTTGAATGAGTTTCAAGCATGCTTGGGTGCTCGTGTGATCTGAGTGACTTGGATTTGTAATACAACTGTCGCGTGGTGCACCGCGACCTCCAGGCACCCCGGAGTTTCTGAAAAAAAATTTTCTGCGATTTTCACGAAACCACTTTTCTTCAACTTGAATTGGGCTAAAAATCCATCCCTGAAAATAAAAATTCTCTGAGTAGTGTGGAAATGCTGATCCTTACCCTGCCTGGGATGTCCACTGAGCATTTCCGCGAACTCTATCTGAAGTTCTCTGGGCATGGGATTTTGACATATTCCCCAAACCAAAAGGAATGAGTGGGAAACAATCAAGACAACAGATAGAAGCACTTGCATTTGAATGAGTTTCAAGCATGCTTGGGTGCTCGTGTGATCTGAGTGACTCAGTTTTGGAATACAACTGTCGCGTGGTGCACCGCGACCTCCAGGCACCCCGGAGTTTCTGAAAAAAAAATTTCTGCGATTTTCACGAAACCACTTTTCTTCAACTTGAATTGGGCTAAAAATCCATCCCTGAAAATAAAAATTCTCTGAGTAGTGTGGAAATGCTGATCCTTACCCTGCCTGGGTTGTCCACTGAGCATTTCCGCGAACTCTATCTGAAGTTCTCTGGGCATGGGATTTTGACATATTCCCCAAACCAAAAGGAATGAGTGGGAAACAATCAAGACAACAGATAGAACCACTTGTATTTGAATGAGTTTCAAGCATGCTTGGGTGCTCGTGTGATCTGAGTGACTTGGATTTGTAATACAACTGTCGCGTGGTGCACCGCGACCTCCAGGCACCCCGGAGTTTCTGAAAAAAAAATTTCTGCGATTTTCACGAAACCACTTTTCTTCAACTTGAATTGGGCTAAAAATCCATCCCTGAAAATAAAAATTCTCTGAGTAGTGTGGAAATGCTGATCCTTACCCTGCCTGGGTTGTCCACTGAGCATTTCCGCGAACTCTATCTGAAGTTCTCTGGGCATGGGATTTTGACATATTCCCCAAACCAAAAGGAATGAGTGGGAAACAATCAAGACAACAGATAGAAGCACTTGCATTTGAATGAGTTTCAAGCATGCTTGGGTGCTCGTGTGATCTGAGTGACTCAGTTTTGTAATACAACTGTCGCGTGGTGCACCGCGACCTCCAGGCACCCCGGAGTTTCTGAAAAAAATTTTTCTGCGATTTTCACGAAACCACTTTTCTTCAACTTGAATTGGGCTAAAAATCCATCCCTGAAAATAAAAATTCTCTGAGTAGTGTGGAAATGCTGATCCTTACCCTGCCTGGGTTGTCCACTGAGCATTTCCGCGAACTCTATCTGAAGTTCTCTGGGCATGGGATTTTGACATATTCCCCAAACCAAAAGGAATGAGTGGGAAACAATCAAGACAACAGATAGAACCACTTGTATTTGAATGAGTTTCAAGCATGCTTGGGTGCTCGTGTGATCTGAGTGACTTGGATTTGTAATACAACTGTCGCGTGGTGCACCGCGACCTCCAGGCACCCCGGAGTTTCTGAAAAAAAATTTTCTGCGATTTTCACGAAACCACTTTTCTTCAACTTGAATTGGGCTAAAAATCCATCCCTGAAAATAAAAATTCTCTGAGTAGTGTGGAAATGCTGATCCTTACCCTGCCTGGGTTGTCCACTGAGCATTTCCGCGAACTCTATCTGAAGTTCTCTGGGCATGGGATTTTGACATATTCCCCAAACCAAAAGGAATGAGTGGGAAACAATCAAGACAACAGATAGAAGCACTTGCATTTGAATGAGTTTCAAGAATGCTTGGGTGCTCGTGTGATCTGAGTGACTCAGTTTTGGAATACAACTGTCGCGTGGTGCACCGCGACCTCCAGGCACCCCGGAGTTTCTGAAAAAAAATTTTCTGCGATTTTCACGAAACCACTTTTCTTCAACTTGAATTGGGCTAAAAATCCATCCCTGAAAATAAAAATTCTCTGAGTAGTGTGGAAATGCTGATCCTTACCCTGCCTGGGTTGTCCACTGAGCATTTCCGCGAACTCTATCTGAAGTTCTCTGGGCATGGGATTTTGACATATTCCCCAAACCAAAAGGAATGAGTGGGAAACAATCAAGACAACAGATAGAACCACTTGTATTTGAATGAGTTTCAAGCATGCTTGGGTGCTCGTGTGATCTGAGTGACTTGGATTTGGAATACAACTGTCGCGTGGTGCACCGCGACCTCCAGGCACCCCGGAGTTTCTGAAAAAAAATTTTCTGCGATTTTCACGAAACCACTTTTCTTCAACTTGAATTGGGCTAAAAATCCATCCCTGAAAATAAAAATTCTCTGAGTAGTGTGGAAATGCTGATCCTTACCCTGCCTGGGTTGTCCACTGAGCATTTCCGCGAACTCTATCTGAAGTTCTCTGGGCATGGGATTTTGACATATTCCCCAAACCAAAAGGAATGAGTGGGAAACAATCAAGACAACAGATAGAAGCACTTGCATTTGAATGAGTTTCAAGAATGCTTGGGTGCTCGTGTGATCTGAGTGACTCAGTTTTGGAATACAACTGTCGCGTGGTGCACCGCGACCTCCAGGCACCCCGGAGTTTCTGAAAAAAAATTTTCTGCGATTTTCACGAAACCACTTTTCTTCAACTTGAATTGGGCTAAAAATCCATCCCTGAAAATAAAAATTCTCTGAGTAGTGTGGAAATGCTGATCCTTACCCTGCCTGGGTTGTCCACTGAGCATTTCCGCGAACTCTATCTGAAGTTCTCTGGGCATGGGATTTTGACATATTCCCCAAACCAAAAGGAATGAGTGGGAAACAATCAAGACAACAGATAGAACCACTTGTATTTGAATGAGTTTCAAGCATGCTTGGGTGCTCGTGTGATCTGAGTGACTTGGATTTGGAATACAACTGTCGCGTGGTGCACCGCGACCTCCAGGCACCCCGGAGTTTCTGAAAAAAAATTTTCTGCGATTTTCACGAAACCACTTTTCTTCAACTTGAATTGGGCTAAAAATCCATCCCTGAAAATAAAAATTCTCTGAGTAGTGTGGAAATGCTGATCCTTACCCTGCCTGGGTTGTCCACTGAGCATTTCCGCGAACTCTATCTGAAGTTCTCTGGGCATGGGATTTTGACATATTCCCCAAACCAAAAGGAATGAGTGGGAAACAATCAAGACAACAGATAGAACCACTTGTATTTGAATGAGTTTCAAGCATGCTTGGGTGCTCGTGTGATCTGAGTGACTTGGATTTGTAATACAACTGTCGCGTGGTGCACCGCGACCTCCAGGCACCCCGGAGTTTCTGAAAAAAAATTTTCTGCGATTTTCACGAAACCACTTTTCTTCAACTTGAATTGGGCTAAAAATCCATCCCTGAAAATAAAAATTCTCTGAGTAGTGTGGAAATGCTGATCCTTACCCTGCCTGGGATGTCCACTGAGCATTTCCGCGAACTCTATCTGAAGTTCTCTGGGCATGGGATTTTGACATATTCCCCAAACCAAAAGGAATGAGTGGGAAACAATCAAGACAACAGATAGAAGCACTTGCATTTGAATGAGTTTCAAGCATGCTTGGGTGCTCGTGTGATCTGAGTGACTCAGTTTTGGAATACAACTGTCGCGTGGTGCACCGCGACCTCCAGGCACCCCGGAGTTTCTGAAAAAAAAATTTCTGCGATTTTCACGAAACCACTTTTCTTCAACTTGAATTGGGCTAAAAATCCATCCCTGAAAATAAAAATTCTCTGAGTAGTGTGGAAATGCTGATCCTTACCCTGCCTGGGTTGTCCACTGAGCATTTCCGCGAACTCTATCTGAAGTTCTCTGGGCATGGGATTTTGACATATTCCCCAAACCAAAAGGAATGAGTGGGAAACAATCAAGACAACAGATAGAACCACTTGTATTTGAATGAGTTTCAAGCATGCTTGGGTGCTCGTGTGATCTGAGTGACTTGGATTTGGAATACAACTGTCGCGTGGTGCACCGCGACCTCCAGGCACCCCGGAGTTTCTGAAAAAAAATTTTCTGCGATTTTCACGAAACCACTTTTCTTCAACTTGAATTGGGCTAAAAATCCATCCCTGAAAATAAAAATTCTCTGAGTAGTGTGGAAATGCTGATCCTTACCCTGCCTGGGATGTCCACTGAGCATTTCCGCGAACTCTATCTGAAGTTCTCTGGGCATGGGATTTTGACATATTCCCCAAACCAAAAGGAATGAGTGGGAAACAATCAAGACAACAGATAGAAGCACTTGCATTTGAATGAGTTTCAAGCATGCTTGGGTGCTCGTGTGATCTGAGTGACTCAGTTTTGGAATACAACTGTCGCGTGGTGCACCGCGACCTCCAGGCACCCCGGAGTTTCTGAAAAAAAAATTTCTGCGATTTTCACGAAACCACTTTTCTTCAACTTGAATTGGGCTAAAAATCCATCCCTGAAAATAAAAATTCTCTGAGTAGTGTGGAAATGCTGATCCTTACCCTGCCTGGGTTGTCCACTGAGCATTTCCGCGAACTCTATCTGAAGTTCTCTGGGCATGGGATTTTGACATATTCCCCAAACCAAAAGGAATGAGTGGGAAACAATCAAGACAACAGATAGAACCACTTGTATTTGAATGAGTTTCAAGCATGCTTGGGTGCTCGTGTGATCTGAGTGACTTGGATTTGTAATACAACTGTCGCGTGGTGCACCGCGACCTCCAGGCACCCCGGAGTTTCTGAAAAAAAAATTTCTGCGATTTTCACGAAACCACTTTTCTTCAACTTGAATTGGGCTAAAAATCCATCCCTGAAAATAAAAATTCTCTGAGTAGTGTGGAAATGCTGATCCTTACCCTGCCTGGGTTGTCCACTGAGCATTTCCGCGAACTCTATCTGAAGTTCTCTGGGCATGGGATTTTGACATATTCCCCAAACCAAAAGGAATGAGTGGGAAACAATCAAGACAACAGATAGAAGCACTTGCATTTGAATGAGTTTCAAGCATGCTTGGGTGCTCGTGTGATCTGAGTGACTCAGTTTTGTAATACAACTGTCGCGTGGTGCACCGCGACCTCCAGGCACCCCGGAGTTTCTGAAAAAAATTTTTCTGCGATTTTCACGAAACCACTTTTCTTCAACTTGAATTGGGCTAAAAATCCATCCCTGAAAATAAAAATTCTCTGAGTAGTGTGGAAATGCTGATCCTTACCCTGCCTGGGTTGTCCACTGAGCATTTCCGCGAACTCTATCTGAAGTTCTCTGGGCATGGGATTTTGACATATTCCCCAAACCAAAAGGAATGAGTGGGAAACAATCAAGACAACAGATAGAACCCACTTGTATTTGAATGAGTTTCAAGCATGCTTGGGTGCTCGTGTGATCTGAGTGACTTGGATTTGTAATACAACTGTCGCGTGGTGCACCGCGACCTCCAGGCACCCCGGAGTTTCTGAAAAAAAATTTTCTGCGATTTTCACGAAACCACTTTTCTTCAACTTGAATTGGGCTAAAAATCCATCCCTGAAAATAAAAATTCTCTGAGTAGTGTGGAAATGCTGATCCTTACCCTGCCTGGGTTGTCCACTGAGCATTTCCGCGAACTCTATCTGAAGTTCTCTGGGCATGGGATTTTGACATATTCCCCAAACCAAAAGGAATGAGTGGGAAACAATCAAGACAACAGATAGAAGCACTTGCATTTGAATGAGTTTCAAGCATGCTTGGGTGCTCGTGTGATCTGAGTGACTCAGTTTTGGAATACAACTGTCGCGTGGTGCACCGCGACCTCCAGGCACCCCGGAGTTTCTGAAAAAAAATTTTCTGCGATTTTCACGAAACCACTTTTCTTCAACTTGAATTGGGCTAAAAATCCATCCCTGAAAATAAAAATTCTCTGAGTAGTGTGGAAATGCTGATCCTTACCCTGCCTGGGTTGTCCACTGAGCATTTCCGCGAACTCTATCTGAAGTTCTCTGGGCATGGGATTTTGACATATTCCCCAAACCAAAAGGAATGAGTGGGAAACAATCAAGACAACAGATAGAAGCACTTGCATTTGAATGAGTTTCAAGCATGCTTGGGTGCTCGTGTGATCTGAGTGACTCAGTTTTGGAATACAACTGTCGCGTGGTGCACCGCGACCTCCAGGCACCCCGGAGTTTCTGAAAAAAAAATTTCTGCGATTTTCACGAAACCACTTTTCTTCAACTTGAATTGGGCTAAAAATCCATCCCTGAAAATAAAAATTCTCTGAGTAGTGTGGAAATGCTGATCCTTACCCTGCCTGGGTTGTCCACTGAGCATTTCCGCGAACTCTATCTGAAGTTCTCTGGGCATGGGATTTTGACATATTCCCCAAACCAAAAGGAATGAGTGGGAAACAATCAAGACAACAGATAGAACCACTTGTATTTGAATGAGTTTCAAGCATGCTTGGGTGCTCGTGTGATCTGAGTGACTTGGATTTGGAATACAACTGTCGCGTGGTGCACCGCGACCTCCAGGCACCCCGGAGTTTCTGAAAAAAATTTTTCTGCGATTTTCACGAAACCACTTTTCTTCAACTTGAATTGGGCTAAAAATCCATCCCTGAAAATAAAAATTCTCTGAGTAGTGTGGAAATGCTGATCCTTACCCTGCCTGGGTTGTCCACTGAGCATTTCCGCGAACTCTATCTGAAGTTCTCTGGGCATGGGATTTTGACATATTCCCCAAACCAAAAGGAATGAGTGGGAAACAATCAAGACAACAGATAGAACCACTTGTATTTGAATGAGTTTCAAGCATGCTTGGGTGCTCGTGTGATCTGAGTGACTTGGATTTGTAATACAACTGTTGCGTGGTGCACCGCGACCTCCAGGCACCCCGGAGTTTCTGAAAAAAAATTTTCTGCGATTTTCACGAAACCACTTTTCTTCAACTTGAATTGGGCTAAAAATCCATCCCTGAAAATAAAAATTCTCTGAGTAGTGTGGAAATGCTGATCCTTACCCTGCCTGGGTTGTCCACTGAGCATTTCCGCGAACTCTATCTGAAGTTCTCTGGGCATGGGATTTTGACATATTCCCCAAACCAAAAGGAATGAGTGGGAAACAATCAAGACAACAGATAGAAGCACTTGCATTTGAATGAGTTTCAAGCATGCTTGGGTGCTCGTGTGATCTGAGTGACTCAGTTTTGGAATACAACTGTCGCGTGGTGCACCGCGACCTCCAGGCACCCCGGAGTTTCTGAAAAAAAATTTTCTGCGATTTTCACGAAACCACTTTTCTTCAACTTGAATTGGGCTAAAAATCCATCCCTGAAAATAAAAATTCTCTGAGTAGTGTGGAAATGCTGATCCTTACCCTGCCTGGGTTGTCCACTGAGCATTTCCTCGAACTCTATCTGAAGTTCTCTGGGCATGGGATTTTGACATATTCCCCAAACCAAAAGGAATGAGTGGGTAACAATCAAGACAACAGATAGAACCACTTGTATTTGAATGAGTTTCAAGCATGCTTGGGTGCTCGTGTGATCTGAGTGACTTGGATTTGGAATACAACTGTCGCGTGGTGCACCGCGACCTCCAGGCACCCCGGAGTTTCTGAAAAAAAATTTTCTGCGATTTTCACGAAACCACTTTTCTTCAACTTGAATTGGGCTAAAAATCCATCCCTGAAAATAAAAATTCTCTGAGTAGTGTGGAAATGCTGATCCTTACCCTGCCTGGGTTGTCCACTGAGCATTTCCGCGAACTCTATCTGAAGTTCTCTGGGCATGGGATTTTGACATATTCCCCAAACCAAAAGGAATGAGTGGGAAACAATCAAGACAACAGATAGAAGCACTTGCATTTGAATGAGTTTCAAGCATGCTTGGGTGCTCGTGTGATCTGAGTGACTCAGTTTTGGAATACAACTGTCGCGTGGTGCACCGCGACCTCCAGGCACCCCGGAGTTTCTGAAAAAAAATTTTCTGCGATTTTCACGAAACCACTTTTCTTCAACTTGAATTGGGCTAAAAATCCATCCCTGAAAATAAAAATTCTCTGAGTAGTGTGGAAATGCTGATCCTTACCCTGCCTGGGTTGTCCACTGAGCATTTCCGCGAACTCTATCTGAAGTTCTCTGGGCATGGGATTTTGACATATTCCCCAAACCAAAAGGAATGAGTGGGAAACAATCAAGACAACAGATAGAAGCACTTGCATTTGAATGAGTTTCAAGCATGCTTGGGTGCTCGTGTGATCTGAGTGACTCAGTTTTGGAATACAACTGTCGCGTGGTGCACCGCGACCTCCAGGCACCCCGGAGTTTCTGAAAAAAAATTTTCTGCGATTTTCACGAAACCACTTTTCTTCAACTTGAATTGGGCTAAAAATCCATCCCTGAAAATAAAAATTCTCTGAGTAGTGTGGAAATGCTGATCCTTACCCTGCCTGGGTTGTCCACTGAGCATTTCCGCGAACTCTATCTGAAGTTCTCTGGGCATGGGATTTTGACATATTCCCCAAACCAAAAGGAATGAGTGGGAAACAATCAAGACAACAGATAGAAGCACTTGCATTTGAATGAGTTTCAAGCATGCTTGGGTGCTCGTGTGATCTGAGTGACTCAGTTTTGGAATACAACTGTCGCGTGGTGCACCGCGACCTCCAGGCACCCCGGAGTTTCTGAAAAAAAATTTTCTGCGATTTTCACGAAACCACTTTTCTTCAACTTGAATTGGGCTAAAAATCCATCCCTGAAAATAAAAATTCTCTGAGTAGTGTGGAAATGCTGATCCTTACCCTGCCTGGGTTGTCCACTGAGCATTTCCGCGAACTCTATCTGAAGTTCTCTGGGCATGGGATTTTGACATATTCCCCAAACCAAAAGGAATGAGTGGGAAACAATCAAGACAACAGATAGAACCACTTGTATTTGAATGAGTTTCAAGCATGCTTGGGTGCTCGTGTGATCTGAGTGACTTGGATTTGGAATACAACTGTCGCGTGGTGCACCGCGACCTCCAGGCACCCCGGAGTTTCTGAAAAAAAATTTTCTGCGATTTTCACGAAACCACTTTTCTTCAACTTGAATTGGGCTAAAAATCCATCCCTGAAAATAAAAATTCTCTGAGTAGTGTGGAAATGCTGATCCTTACCCTGCCTGGGTTGTCCACTGAGCATTTCCGCGAACTCTATCTGAAGTTCTCTGGGCATGGGATTTTGACATATTCCCCAAACCAAAAGGAATGAGTGGGAAACAATCAAGACAACAGATAGAAGCACTTGCATTTGAATGAGTTTCAAGCATGCTTGGGTGCTCGTGTGATCTGAGTGACTCAGTTTTGGAATACAACTGTCGCGTGGTGCACCTCGACCTCCAGGCACCCCGGAGTTTCTGAAAAAAAATTTTCTGCGATTTTCACGAAACCACTTTTCTTCAACTTGAATTGGGCTAAAAATCCATCCCTGAAAATAAAAATTCTCTGAGTAGTGTGGAAATGCTGATCCTTACCCTGCCTGGGTTGTCCACTGAGCATTTCCGCGAACTCTATCTGAAGTTCTCTGGGCATGGGATTTTGACATATTCCCCAAACCAAAAGGAATGAGTGGGAAACAATCAAGACAACAGATAGAACCACTTGTATTTGAATGAGTTTCAAGCATGCTTGGGTGCTCGTGTGATCTGAGTGACTCAGTTTTGGAATACAACTGTCGCGTGGTGCACCGCGACCTCCAGGCACCCCGGAGTTTCTGAAAAAAAATTTTCTGCGATTTTCACGAAACCACTTTTCTTCAACTTGAATTGGGCTAAAAATCCATCCCTGAAAATAAAAATTCTCTGAGTAGTGTGGAAATGCTGATCCTTACCCTGCCTGGGTTGTCCACTGAGCATTTCCGCGAACTCTATCTGAAGTTCTCTGGGCATGGGATTTTGACATATTCCCCAAACCAAAAGGAATGAGTGGGAAACAATCAAGACAACAGATAGAAGCACTTGCATTTGAATGAGTTTCAAGCATGCTTGGGTGCTCGTGTGATCTGAGTGACTCAGTTTTGGAATACAACTGTCGCGTGGTGCACCGCGACCTCCAGGCACCCCGGAGTTTCTGAAAAAAAATTTTCTGCGATTTTCACGAAACCACTTTTCTTCAACTTGAATTGGGCTAAAAATCCATCCCTGAAAATAAAAATTATCTGAGTAGTGTGGAAATGCTGATCCTTACCCTGCCTGGGTTGTCCACTGAGCATTTCCGCGAACTCTATCTGAAGTTCTCTGGGCATGGGATTTTGACATATTCCCCAAACCAAAAGGAATGAGTGGGAAACAATCAAGACAACAGATAGAACCACTTGTATTTGAATGAGTTTCAAGCATGCTTGGGTGCTCGTGTGATCTGAGTGACTTGGATTTGTAATACAACTGTCGCGTGGTGCACCGCGACCTCCAGGCACCCGGGAGTTTCTGAAAAAAAATTTTCTGCGATTTTCACGAAACCACTTTTCTTCAACTTGAATTGGGCAAAAAATCCATCCCTGAAAATAAAAATTCTCTGAGTAGTGTGGAAATGCTGATCCTTACCCTGCCTGGGATGTCCACTGAGCATTTCGGCGAACTCTATCTGAAGTTCTCTGGGCATGGGATTTTGACATATTCCCCAAACCAAAAGGAATGAGTGGGAAACAATCAAGACAACAGATAGAAGCACTTGCATTTGAATGAGTTTCAAGCATGCTTGGGTGCTCGTGTGATCTGAGTGACTCAGTTTTGGAATACAACTGTCGCGTGGTGCACCGCGACCTCCAGGCACCCCGGAGTTTCTGAAAAAAAAATTTCTGCGATTTTCACGAAACCACTTTTCTTCAACTTGAATTGGGCTAAAAATCCATCCCTGAAAATAAAAATTCTCTGAGTAGTGTGGAAATGCTGATCCTTACCCTGCCTGGGTTGTCCACTGAGCATTTCCGCGAACTCTATCTGAAGTTCTCTGGGCATGGGATTTTGACATATTCCCCAAACCAAAAGGAATGAGTGGGAAACAATCAAGACAACAGATAGAACCACTTGTATTTGAATGAGTTTCAAGCATGCTTGGGTGCTCGTGTGATCTGAGTGACTTGGATTTGTAATACAACTGTCGCGTGGTGCACCGCGACCTCCAGGCACCCCGGAGTTTCTGAAAAAAAATTTTCTGCGATTTTCACGAAACCACTTTTCTTCAACTTGAATTGGGCTAAAAATCCATCCCTGAAAATAAAAATTCTCTGAGTAGTGTGGAAATGCTGATCCTTACCCTGCCTGGGATGTCCACTGAGCATTTCCGCGAACTCTATCTGAAGTTCTCTGGGCATGGGATTTTGACATATTCCCCAAACCAAAAGGAATGAGTGGGAAACAATCAAGACAACAGATAGAAGCACTTGCATTTGAATGAGTTTCAAGCATGCTTGGGTGCTCGTGTGATCTGAGTGACTCAGTTTTGGAATACAACTGTCGCGTGGTGCACCGCGACCTCCAGGCACCCCGGAGTTTCTGAAAAAAAAATTTCTGCGATTTTCACGAAACCACTTTTCTTCAACTTGAATTGGGCTAAAAATCCATCCCTGAAAATAAAAATTCTCTGAGTAGTGTGGAAATGCTGATCCTTACCCTGCCTGGGTTGTCCACTGAGCATTTCCGCGAACTCTATCTGAAGTTCTCTGGGCATGGGATTTTGACATATTCCCCAAACCAAAAGGAATGAGTGGGAAACAATCAAGACAACAGATAGAACCACTTGTATTTGAATGAGTTTCAAGCATGCTTGGGTGCTCGTGTGATCTGAGTGACTTGGATTTGTAATACAACTGTCGCGTGGTGCACCGCGACCTCCAGGCACCCCGGAGTTTCTGAAAAAAAATTTTCTGCGATTTTCACGAAACCACTTTTCTTCAACTTGAATTGGGCTAAAAATCCATCCCTGAAAATAAAAATTCTCTGAGTAGTGTGGAAATGCTGATCCTTACCCTGCCTGGGATGTCCACTGAGCATTTCCGCGAACTCTATCTGAAGTTCTCTGGGCATGGGATTTTGACATATTCCCCAAACCAAAAGGAATGAGTGGGAAACAATCAAGACAACAGATAGAAGCACTTGCATTTGAATGAGTTTCAAGCATGCTTGGGTGCTCGTGTGATCTGAGTGACTCAGTTTTGGAATACAACTGTCGCGTGGTGCACCGCGACCTCCAGGCACCCCGGAGTTTCTGAAAAAAAAATTTCTGCGATTTTCACGAAACCACTTTTCTTCAACTTGAATTGGGCTAAAAATCCATCCCTGAAAATAAAAATTCTCTGAGTAGTGTGGAAATGCTGATCCTTACCCTGCCTGGGTTGTCCACTGAGCATTTCCGCGAACTCTATCTGAAGTTCTCTGGGCATGGGATTTTGACATATTCCCCAAACCAAAAGGAATGAGTGGGAAACAATCAAGACAACAGATAGAACCACTTGTATTTGAATGAGTTTCAAGCATGCTTGGGTGCTCGTGTGATCTGAGTGACTTGGATTTGTAATACAACTGTCGCGTGGTGCACCGCGACCTCCAGGCACCCCGGAGTTTCTGAAAAAAAAATTTCTGCGATTTTCACGAAACCACTTTTCTTCAACTTGAATTGGGCTAAAAATCCATCCCTGAAAATAAAAATTCTCTGAGTAGTGTGGAAATGCTGATCCTTACCCTGCCTGGGTTGTCCACTGAGCATTTCCGCGAACTCTATCTGAAGTTCTCTGGGCATGGGATTTTGACATATTCCCCAAACCAAAAGGAATGAGTGGGAAACAATCAAGACAACAGATAGAAGCACTTGCATTTGAATGAGTTTCAAGCATGCTTGGGTGCTCGTGTGATCTGAGTGACTCAGTTTTGGAATACAACTGTCGCGTGGTGCACCGCGACCTCCAGGCACCCCGGAGTTTCTGAAAAAAAAATTTCTGCGATTTTCACGAAACCACTTTTCTTCAACTTGAATTGGGCTAAAAATCCATCCCTGAAAATAAAAATTCTCTGAGTAGTGTGGAAATGCTGATCCTTACCCTGCCTGGGTTGTCCACTGAGCATTTCCGCGAACTCTATCTGAAGTTCTCTGGGCATGGGATTTTGACATATTCCCCAAACCAAAAGGAATGAGTGGGAAACAATCAAGACAACAGATAGAACCACTTGTATTTGAATGAGTTTCAAGCATGCTTGGGTGCTCGTGTGATCTGAGTGACTTGGATTTGGAATACAACTGTCGCGTGGTGCACCGCGACCTCCAGGCACCCCGGAGTTTCTGAAAAAAATTTTTCTGCGATTTTCACGAAACCACTTTTCTTCAACTTGAATTGGGCTAAAAATCCATCCCTGAAAATAAAAATTCTCTGAGTAGTGTGGAAATGCTGATCCTTACCCTGCCTGGGTTGTCCACTGAGCATTTCCGCGAACTCTATCTGAAGTTCTCTGGGCATGGGATTTTGACATATTCCCCAAACCAAAAGGAATGAGTGGGAAACAATCAAGACAACAGATAGAACCACTTGTATTTGAATGAGTTTCAAGCATGCTTGGGTGCTCGTGTGATCTGAGTGACTTGGATTTGTAATACAACTGTCGCGTGGTGCACCGCGACCTCCAGGCACCCCGGAGTTTCTGAAAAAAAATTTTCTGCGATTTTCACGAAACCACTTTTCTTCAACTTGAATTGGGCTAAAAATCCATCCCTGAAAATAAAAATTCTCTGAGTAGTGTGGAAATGCTGATCCTTACCCTGCCTGGGTTGTCCACTGAGCATTTCCGCGAACTCTATCTGAAGTTCTCTGGGCATGGGATTTTGACATATTCCCCAAACCAAAAGGAATGAGTGGGAAACAATCAAGACAACAGATAGAAGCACTTGCATTTGAATGAGTTTCAAGCATGCTTGGGTGCTCGTGTGATCTGAGTGACTCAGTTTTGGAATACAACTGTCGCGTGGTGCACCGCGACCTCCAGGCACCCCGGAGTTTCTGAAAAAAAATTTTCTGCGATTTTCACGAAACCACTTTTCTTCAACTTGAATTGGGCTAAAAATCCATCCCTGAAAATAAAAATTCTCTGAGTAGTGTGGAAATGCTGATCCTTACCCTGCCTGGGTTGTCCACTGAGCATTTCCGCGAACTCTATCTGAAGTTCTCTGGGCATGGGATTTTGACATATTCCCCAAACCAAAAGGAATGAGTGGGAAACAATCAAGACAACAGATAGAAGCACTTGCATTTGAATGAGTTTCAAGCATGCTTGGGTGCTCGTGTGATCTGAGTGACTCAGTTTTGGAATACAACTGTCGCGTGGTGCACCGCGACCTCCAGGCACCCCGGAGTTTCTGAAAAAAAATTTTCTGCGATTTTCACGAAACCACTTTTCTTCAACTTGAATTGGGCTAAAAATCCATCCCTGAAAATAAAAATTCTCTGAGTAGTGTGGAAATGCTGATCCTTACCCTGCCTGGGTTGTCCACTGAGCATTTCCGCGAACTCTATCTGAAGTTCTCTGGGCATGGGATTTTGACATATTCCCCAAACCAAAAGGAATGAGTGGGAAACAATCAAGACAACAGATAGAACCACTTGTATTTGAATGAGTTTCAAGCATGCTTGGGTGCTCGTGTGATCTGAGTGACTTGGATTTGGAATACAACTGTCGCGTGGTGCACCGCGACCTCCAGGCACCCCGGAGTTTCTGAAAAAAAATTTTCTGCGATTTTCACGAAACCACTTTTCTTCAACTTGAATTGGGCTAAAAATCCATCCCTGAAAATAAAAATTCTCTGAGTAGTGTGGAAATGCTGATCCTTACCCTGCCTGGGTTGTCCACTGAGCATTTCCGCGAACTCTATCTGAAGTTCTCTGGGCATGGGATTTTGACATATTCCCCAAACCAAAAGGAATGAGTGGGAAACAATCAAGACAACAGATAGAAGCACTTGCATTTGAATGAGTTTCAAGCATGCTTGGGTGCTCGTGTGATCTGAGTGACTCAGTTTTGGAATACAACTGTCGCGTGGTGCACCGCGACCTCCAGGCACCCCGGAGTTTCTGAAAAAAAATTTTCTGCGATTTTCACGAAACCACTTTTCTTCAACTTGAATTGGGCTAAAAATCCATCCCTGAAAATAAAAATTCTCTGAGTAGTGTGGAAATGCTGATCCTTACCCTGCCTGGGTTGTCCACTGAGCATTTCCGCGAACTCTATCTGAAGTTCTCTGGGCATGGGATTTTGACATATTCCCCAAACCAAAAGGAATGAGTGGGAAACAATCAAGACAACAGATAGAAGCACTTGCATTTGAATGAGTTTCAAGCATGCTTGGGTGCTCGTGTGATCTGAGTGACTCAGTTTTGGAATACAACTGTCGCGTGGTGCACCTCGACCTCCAGGCACCCCGGAGTTTCTGAAAAAAAATTTTCTGCGATTTTCACGAAACCACTTTTCTTCAAC
Organism: Lepisosteus platostomus; assembly: GCF_059453375.1. Taxonomy (NCBI): domain Eukaryota; kingdom Metazoa; phylum Chordata; class Actinopteri; order Semionotiformes; family Lepisosteidae; genus Lepisosteus; species Lepisosteus platostomus. Next base: position 81,163,855 of record NC_142612.1, read on the forward strand.
TTGAATTGGGCTAAAAATCCATCCCTGAAAATAAAAATTCTCTGAGTAGTGTGGAAATGCTGATCCTTACCCTGCCTGGGTTGTCCACTGAGCATTTCCGCGAACTCTATCTGAAGTTCTCTGGGCATGGGATTTTGACATATTCCCCAAACCAAAAGGAATGAGTGGGAAACAATCAAGACAACAGATAGAACCACTTGTATTTGAATGAGTTTCAAGCATGCTTGGGTGCTCGTGTGATCTGAGTGACTCAGTTTTGGAATACAACTGTCGCGTGGTGCACCGCGACCTCCAGGCACCCCGGAGTTTCTGAAAAAAAATTTTCTGCGATTTTCACGAAACCACTTTTCTTCAACTTGAATTGGGCTAAAAATCCATCCCTGAAAATAAAAATTCTCTGAGTAGTGTGGAAATGCTGATCCTTACCCTGCCTGGGTTGTCCACTGAGCATTTCCGCGAACTCTATCTGAAGTTCTCTGGGCATGGGATTTTGACATATTCCCCAAACCAAAAGGAATGAGTGGGAAACAATCAAGACAACAGATAGAAGCACTTGCATTTGAATGAGTTTCAAGCATGCTTGGGTGCTCGTGTGATCTGAGTGACTTGGATTTGGAATACAACTGTCGCGTGGTGCACCGCGACCTCCAGGCACCCCGGAGTTTCTGAAAAAAAATTTTCTGCGATTTTCACGAAACCACTTTTCTTCAACTTGAATTGGGCTAAAAATCCATCCCTGAAAATAAAAATTATCTGAGTAGTGTGGAAATGCTGATCCTTACCCTGCCTGGGTTGTCCACTGAGCATTTCCGCGAACTCTATCTGAAGTTCTCTGGGCATGGGATTTTGACATATTCCCCAAACCAAAAGGAATGAGTGGGAAACAATCAAGACAACAGATAGAACCACTTGTATTTGAATGAGTTTCAAGCATGCTTGGGTGCTCGTGTGATCTGAGTGACTTGGATTTGTAATACAACTGTCGCGTGGTGCACCGCGACCTCCAGGCACCCGGGAGTTTCTGAAAAAAAATTTTCTGCGATTTTCACGAAACCACTTTTCTTCAACTTGAATTGGGCTAAAAATCCATCCCTGAAAATAAAAATTCTCTGAGTAGTGTGGAAATGCTGATCCTTACCCTGCCTGGGATGTCCACTGAGCATTTCCGCGAACTCTATCTGAAGTTCTCTGGGCATGGGATTTTGACATATTCCCCAAACCAAAAGGAATGAGTGGGAAACAATCAAGACAACAGATAGAAGCACTTGCATTTGAATGAGTTTCAAGCATGCTTGGGTGCTCGTGTGATCTGAGTGACTCAGTTTTGGAATACAACTGTCGCGTGGTGCACCGCGACCTCCAGGCACCCCGGAGTTTCTGAAAAAAAAATTTCTGCGATTTTCACGAAACCACTTTTCTTCAACTTGAATTGGGCTAAAAATCCATCCCTGAAAATAAAAATTCTCTGAGTAGTGTGGAAATGCTGATCCTTACCCTGCCTGGGTTGTCCACTGAGCATTTCCGCGAACTCTATCTGAAGTTCTCTGGGCATGGGATTTTGACATATTCCCCAAACCAAAAGGAATGAGTGGGAAACAATCAAGACAACAGATAGAACCACTTGTATTTGAATGAGTTTCAAGCATGCTTGGGTGCTCGTGTGATCTGAGTGACTTGGATTTGTAATACAACTGTCGCGTGGTGCACCGCGACCTCCAGGCACCCCGGAGTTTCTGAAAAAAAATTTTCTGCGATTTTCACGAAACCACTTTTCTTCAACTTGAATTGGGCTAAAAATCCATCCCTGAAAATAAAAATTCTCTGAGTAGTGTGGAAATGCTGATCCTTACCCTGCCTGGGATGTCCACTGAGCATTTCCGCGAACTCTATCTGAAGTTCTCTGGGCATGGGATTTTGACATATTCCCCAAACCAAAAGGAATGAGTGGGAAACAATCAAGACAACAGATAGAAGCACTTGCATTTGAATGAGTTTCAAGCATGCTTGGGTGCTCGTGTGATCTGAGTGACTCAGTTTTGGAATACAACTGTCGCGTGGTGCACCGCGACCTCCAGGCACCCCGGAGTTTCTGAAAAAAAAATTTCTGCGATTTTCACGAAACCACTTTTCTTCAACTTGAATTGGGCTAAAAATCCATCCCTGAAAATAAAAATTCTCTGAGTAGTGTGGAAATGCTGATCCTTACCCTGCCTGGGTTGTCCACTGAGCATTTCCGCGAACTCTATCTGAAGTTCTCTGGGCATGGGATTTTGACATATTCCCCAAACCAAAAGGAATGAGTGGGAAACAATCAAGACAACAGATAGAACCACTTGTATTTGAATGAGTTTCAAGCATGCTTGGGTGCTCGTGTGATCTGAGTGACTTGGATTTGTAATACAACTGTCGCGTGGTGCACCGCGACCTCCAGGCACCCCGGAGTTTCTGAAAAAAATTTTTCTGCGATTTTCACGAAACCACTTTTCTTCAACTTGAATTGGGCTAAAAATCCATCCCTGAAAATAAAAATTCTCTGAGTAGTGTGGAAATGCTGATCCTTACCCTGCCTGGGTTGTCCACTGAGCATTTCCGCGAACTCTATCTGAAGTTCTCTGGGCATGGGATTTTGACATATTCCCCAAACCAAAAGGAATGAGTGGGAAACAATCAAGACAACAGATAGAAGCACTTGCATTTGAATGAGTTTCAAGCATGCTTGGGTGCTCGTGTGATCTGAGTGACTCAGTTTTGGAATACAACTGTCGCGTGGTGCACCGCGACCTCCAGGCACCCCGGAGTTTCTGAAAAAAAATTTTCTGCGATTTTCACGAAACCACTTTTCTTCAACTTGAATTGGGCTAAAAATCCATCCCTGAAAATAAAAATTCTCTGAGTAGTGTGGAAATGCTGATCCTTACCCTGCCTGGGTTGTCCACTGAGCATTTCCGCGAACTCTATCTGAAGTTCTCTGGGCATGGGATTTTGACATATTCCCCAAACCAAAAGGAATGAGTGGGAAACAATCAAGACAACAGATAGAAGCACTTGCATTTGAATGAGTTTCAAGCATGCTTGGGTGCTCGTGTGATCTGAGTGACTCAGTTTTGGAATACAACTGTCGCGTGGTGCACCGCGACCTCCAGGCACCCCGGAGTTTCTGAAAAAAAATTTTCTGCGATTTTCACGAAACCACTTTTCTTCAACTTGAATTGGGCTAAAAATCCATCCCTGAAAATAAAAATTCTCTGAGTAGTGTGGAAATGCTGATCCTTACCCTGCCTGGGTTGTCCACTGAGCATTTCCGCGAACTCTATCTGAAGTTCTCTGGGCATGGAATTTTGACATATTCCCCAAACCAAAAGGAATGAGTGGGAAACAATCAAGACAACAGATAGAAGCACTTGCATTTGAATGAGTTTCAAGCATGCTTGGGTGCTCGTGTGATCTGAGTGACTCAGTTTTGGAATACAACTGTCGCGTGGTGCACCGCGACCTCCAGGCACCCCGGAGTTTCTGAAAAAAAATTTTCTGCGATTTTCACGAAACCACTTTTCTTCAACTTGAATTGGGCTAAAAATCCATCCCTGAAAATAAAAATTCTCTGAGTAGTGTGGAAATGCTGATCCTTACCCTGCCTGGGTTGTCCACTGAGCATTTCCGCGAACTCTATCTGAAGTTCTCTGGGCATGGGATTTTGACATATTCCCCAAACCAAAAGGAATGAGTGGGAAACAATCAAGACAACAGATAGAAGCACTTGCATTTGAATGAGTTTCAAGCATGCTTGGGTGCTCGTGTGATCTGAGTGACTCAGTTTTGGAATACAACTGTCGCGTGGTGCACCTCGACCTCCAGGCACCCCGGAGTTTCTGAAAAAAAATTTTCTGCGATTTTCACGAAACCACTTTTCTTCAACTTGAATTGGGCTAAAAATCCATCCCTGAAAATAAAAATTCTCTGAGTAGTGTGGAAATGCTGATCCTTACCCTGCCTGGGTTGTCCACTGAGCATTTCCGCGAACTCTATCTGAAGTTCTCTGGGCATGGGATTTTGACATATTCCCCAAACCAAAAGGAATGAGTGGGAAACAATCAAGACAACAGATAGAACCACTTGTATTTGAATGAGTTTCAAGCATGCTTGGGTGCTCGTGTGATCTGAGTGACTCAGTTTTGGAATACAACTGTCGCGTGGTGCACCGCGACCTCCAGGCACCCCGGAGTTTCTAAAAAAAATTTTCTGCGATTTTCACGAAACCACTTTTCTTCAACTTGAATTGGGCTAAAAATCCATCCCTGAAAATAAAAATTCTCTGAGTAGTGTGGAAATGCTGATCCTTACCCTGCCTGGGTTGTCCACTGAGCATTTCCGCGAACTCTATCTGAAGTTCTCTGGGCATGGGATTTTGACATATTCCCCAAACCAAAAGGAATGAGTGGGAAACAATCAAGACAACAGATAGAAGCACTTGCATTTGAATGAGTTTCAAGCATGCTTGGGTGCTCGTGTGATCTGAGTGACTTGGATTTGGAATACAACTGTCGCGTGGTGCACCGCGACCTCCAGGCACCCCGGAGTTTCTGAAAAAAAATTTTCTGCGATTTTCACGAAACCACTTTTCTTCAACTTGAATTGGGCTAAAAATCCATCCCTGAAAATAAAAATTATCTGAGTAGTGTGGAAATGCTGATCCTTACCCTGCCTGGGTTGTCCACTGAGCATTTCCGCGAACTCTATCTGAAGTTCTCTGGGCATGGGATTTTGACATATTCCCCAAACCAAAAGGAATGAGTGGGAAACAATCAAGACAACAGATAGAACCACTTGTATTTGAATGAGTTTCAAGCATGCTTGGGTGCTCGTGTGATCTGAGTGACTTGGATTTGTAATACAACTGTCGCGTGGTGCACCGCGACCTCCAGGCACCCGGGAGTTTCTGAAAAAAAATTTTCTGCGATTTTCACGAAACCACTTTTCTTCAACTTGAATTGGGCTAAAAATCCATCCCTGAAAATAAAAATTCTCTGAGTAGTGTGGAAATGCTGATCCTTACCCTGCCTGGGATGTCCACTGAGCATTTCCGCGAACTCTATCTGAAGTTCTCTGGGCATGGGATTTTGACATATTCCCCAAACCAAAAGGAATGAGTGGGAAACAATCAAGACAACAGATAGAAGCACTTGCATTTGAATGAGTTTCAAGCATGCTTGGGTGCTCGTGTGATCTGAGTGACTCAGTTTTGGAATACAACTGTCGCGTGGTGCACCGCGACCTCCAGGCACCCCGGAGTTTCTGAAAAAAAAATTTCTGCGATTTTCACGAAACCACTTTTCTTCAACTTGAATTGGGCTAAAAATCCATCCCTGAAAATAAAAATTCTCTGAGTAGTGTGGAAATGCTGATCCTTACCCTGCCTGGGTTGTCCACTGAGCATTTCCGCGAACTCTATCTGAAGTTCTCTGGGCATGGGATTTTGACATATTCCCCAAACCAAAAGGAATGAGTGGGAAACAATCAAGACAACAGATAGAACCACTTGTATTTGAATGAGTTTCAAGCATGCTTGGGTGCTCGTGTGATCTGAGTGACTTGGATTTGTAATACAACTGTCGCGTGGTGCACCGCGACCTCCAGGCACCCCGGAGTTTCTGAAAAAAAATTTTCTGCGATTTTCACGAAACCACTTTTCTTCAACTTGAATTGGGCTAAAAATCCATCCCTGAAAATAAAAATTCTCTGAGTAGTGTGGAAATGCTGATCCTTACCCTGCCTGGGATGTCCACTGAGCATTTCCGCGAACTCTATCTGAAGTTCTCTGGGCATGGGATTTTGACATATTCCCCAAACCAAAAGGAATGAGTGGGAAACAATCAAGACAACAGATAGAAGCACTTGCATTTGAATGAGTTTCAAGCATGCTTGGGTGCTCGTGTGATCTGAGTGACTCAGTTTTGGAATACAACTGTCGCGTGGTGCACCGCGACCTCCAGGCACCCCGGAGTTTCTGAAAAAAAAATTTCTGCGATTTTCACGAAACCACTTTTCTTCAACTTGAATTGGGCTAAAAATCCATCCCTGAAAATAAAAATTCTCTGAGTAGTGTGGAAATGCTGATCCTTACCCTGCCTGGGTTGTCCACTGAGCATTTCCGCGAACTCTATCTGAAGTTCTCTGGGCATGGGATTTTGACATATTCCCCAAACCAAAAGGAATGAGTGGGAAACAATCAAGACAACAGATAGAACCACTTGTATTTGAATGAGTTTCAAGCATGCTTGGGTGCTCGTGTGATCTGAGTGACTTGGATTTGTAATACAACTGTCGCGTGGTGCACCGCGACCTCCAGGCACCCCGGAGTTTCTGAAAAAAAATTTTCTGCGATTTTCACGAAACCACTTTTCTTCAACTTGAATTGGGCTAAAAATCCATCCCTGAAAATAAAAATTCTCTGAGTAGTGTGGAAATGCTGATCCTTACCCTGCCTGGGATGTCCACTGAGCATTTCCGCGAACTCTATCTGAAGTTCTCTGGGCATGGGATTTTGACATATTCCCCAAACCAAAAGGAATGAGTGGGAAACAATCAAGACAACAGATAGAAGCACTTGCATTTGAATGAGTTTCAAGCATGCTTGGGTGCTCGTGTGATCTGAGTGACTCAGTTTTGGAATACAACTGTCGCGTGGTGCACCGCGACCTCCAGGCACCCCGGAGTTTCTGAAAAAAAAATTTCTGCGATTTTCACGAAACCACTTTTCTTCAACTTGAATTGGGCTAAAAATCCATCCCTGAAAATAAAAATTCTCTGAGTAGTGTGGAAATGCTGATCCTTACCCTGCCTGGGTTGTCCACTGAGCATTTCCGCGAACTCTATCTGAAGTTCTCTGGGCATGGGATTTTGACATATTCCCCAAACCAAAAGGAATGAGTGGGAAACAATCAAGACAACAGATAGAACCACTTGTATTTGAATGAGTTTCAAGCATGCTTGGGTGCTCGTGTGATCTGAGTGACTTGGATTTGTAATACAACTGTCGCGTGGTGCACCGCGACCTCCAGGCACCCCGGAGTTTCTGAAAAAAATTTTTCTGCGATTTTCACGAAACCACTTTTCTTCAACTTGAATTGGGCTAAAAATCCATCCCTGAAAATAAAAATTCTCTGAGTAGTGTGGAAATGCTGATCCTTACCCTGCCTGGGTTGTCCACTGAGCATTTCCGCGAACTCTATCTGAAGTTCTCTGGGCATGGGATTTTGACATATTCCCCAAACCAAAAGGAATGAGTGGGAAACAATCAAGACAACAGATAGAAGCACTTGCATTTGAATGAGTTTCAAGCATGCTTGGGTGCTCGTGTGATCTGAGTGACTCAGTTTTGGAATACAACTGTCGCGTGGTGCACCGCGACCTCCAGGCACCCCGGAGTTTCTGAAAAAAAATTTTCTGCGATTTTCACGAAACCACTTTTCTTCAACTTGAATTGGGCTAAAAATCCATCCCTGAAAATAAAAATTCTCTGAGTAGTGTGGAAATGCTGATCCTTACCCTGCCTGGGTTGTCCACTGAGCATTTCCGCGAACTCTATCTGAAGTTCTCTGGGCATGGGATTTTGACATATTCCCCAAACCAAAAGGAATGAGTGGGAAACAATCAAGACAACAGATAGAACCACTTGTATTTGAATGAGTTTCAAGCATGCTTGGGTGCTCGTGTGATCTGAGTGACTTGGATTTGTAATACAACTGTCGCGTGGTGCACCGCGACCTCCAGGCACCCCGGAGTTTCTGAAAAAAAATTTTCTGCGATTTTCACGAAACCACTTTTCTTCAACTTGAATTGGGCTAAAAATCCATCCCTGAAAATAAAAATTCTCTGAGTAGTGTGGAAATGCTGATCCTTACCCTGCCTGGGTTGTCCACTGAGCATTTCCGCGAACTCTATCTGAAGTTCTCTGGGCATGGGATTTTGACATATTCCCCAAACCAAAAGGAATGAGTGGGAAACAATCAAGACAACAGATAGAACCACTTGTATTTGAATGAGTTTCAAGCATGCTTGGGTGCTCGTGTGATCTGAGTGACTCAGTTTTGGAATACAACTGTCGCGTGGTGCACCGCGACCTCCAGGCACCCCGGAGTTTCTGAAAAAAAATTTTCTGCGATTTTCACGAAACCACTTTTCTTCAACTTGAATTGGGCTAAAAATCCATCCCTGAAAATAAAAATTCTCTGAGTAGTGTGGAAATGCTGATCCTTACCCTGCCTGGGTTGTCCACTGAGCATTTCCGCGAACTCTATCTGAAGTTCTCTGGGCATGGGATTTTGACATATTCCCCAAACCAAAAGGAATGAGTGGGAAACAATCAAGACAACAGATAGAAGCACTTGCATTTGAATGAGTTTCAAGCATGCTTGGGTGCTCGTGTGATCTGAGTGACTCAGTTTTGGAATACAACTGTCGCGTGGTGCACCGCGACCTCCAGGCACCCCGGAGTTTCTGAAAAAAAATTTTCTGCGATTTTCACGAAACCACTTTTCTTCAACTTGAATTGGGCTAAAAATCCATCCCTGAAAATAAAAATTCTCTGAGTAGTGTGGAAATGCTGATCCTTACCCTGCCTGGGTTGTCCACTGAGCATTTCCGCGAACTCTATCTGAAGTTCTCTGGGCATGGGATTTTGACATATTCCCCAAACCAAAAGGAATGAGTGGGAAACAATCAAGACAACAGATAGAACCACTTGTATTTGAATGAGTTTCAAGCATGCTTGGGTGCTCGTGTGATCTGAGTGACTTGGATTTGTAATACAACTGTCGCGTGGTGCACCGCGACCTCCAGGCACCCCGGAGTTTCTGAAAAAAAATTTTCTGCGATTTTCACGAAACCACTTTTCTTCAACTTGAATTGGGCTAAAAATCCATCCCTGAAAATAAAAATTCTCTGAGTAGTGTGGAAATGCTGATCCTTACCCTGCCTGGGTTGTCCACTGAGCATTTCCGCGAACTCTATCTGAAGTTCTCTGGGCATGGGATTTTGACATATTCCCCAAACCAAAAGGAATGAGTGGGAAACAATCAAGACAACAGATAGAACCACTTGTATTTGAATGAGTTTCAAGCATGCTTGGGTGCTCGTGTGATCTGAGTGACTCAGTTTTGGAATACAACTGTCGCGTGGTGCACCGCGACCTCCAGGCACCCCGGAGTTTCTGAAAAAAAATTTTCTGCGATTTTCACGAAACCACTTTTCTTCAACTTGAATTGGGCTAAAAATCCATCCCTGAAAATAAAAATTCTCTGAGTAGTGTGGAAATGCTGATCCTTACCCTGCCTGGGTTGTCCACTGAGCATTTCCGCGAACTCTATCTGAAGTTCTCTGGGCATGGGATTTTGACATATTCCCCAAACCAAAAGGAATGAGTGGGAAACAATCAAGACAACAGATAGAAGCACTTGCATTTGAATGAGTTTCAAGCATGCTTGGGTGCTCGTGTGATCTGAGTGACTCAGTTTTGGAATACAACTGTCGCGTGGTGCACCGCGACCTCCAGGCACCCCGGAGTTTCTGAAAAAAAATTTTCTGCGATTTTCACGAAACCACTTTTCTTCAACTTGAATTGGGCTAAAAATCCATCCCTGAAAATAAAAATTATCTGAGTAGTGTGGAAATGCTGATCCTTACCCTGCCTGGGTTGTCCACTGAGCATTTCCGCGAACTCTATCTGAAGTTCTCTGGGCATGGGATTTTGACATATTCCCCAAACCAAAAGGAATGAGTGGGAAACAATCAAGACAACAGATAGAACCACTTGCATTTGAATGAGTTTCAAGCATGCTTGGGTGCTCGTGTGATCTGAGTGACTTGGATTTGTAATACAACTGTCGCGTGGTGCACCGCGACCTCCAGGCACCCCGGAGTTTCTGAAAAAAAATTTTCTGCGATTTTCACGAAACCACTTTTCTTCAACTTGAATTGGGCTAAAAATCCATCCCTGAAAATAAAAATTCTCTGAGTAGTGTGGAAATGCTGATCCTTTCCCTGCCTGGGATGTCCACTGAGCATTTCCGCGAACTCTATCTGAAGTTCTCTGGGCATGGGATTTTGACATATTCCCCAAACCAAAAGGAATGAGTGGGAAACAATCAAGACAACAGATAGAAGCACTTGCATTTGAATGAGTTTCAAGCATGCTTGGGTGCTCGTGTGATCTGAGTGACTCAGTTTTGGAATACAACTGTCGCGTGGTGCACCGCGACCTCCAGGCACCCCGGAGTTTCTGAAAAAAAATTTTCTGCGATTTTCACGAAACCACTTTTCTTCAACTTGAATTGGGCTAAAAATCCATCCCTGAAAATAAAAATTCTCTGAGTAGTGTGGAAATGCTGATCCTTACCCTGCCTGGGTTGTCCACTGAGCATTTCCGCGAACTCTATCTGAAGTTCTCTGGGCATGGGATTTTGACATATTCCCCAAACCAAAAGGAATGAGTGGGAAACAATCAAGACAACAGATAGAACCACTTGCATTTGAATGAGTTTCAAGCATGCTTGGGTGCTCGTGTGATCTGAGTGACTCAGTTTTGGAATACAACTGTCGCGTGGTGCACCGCGACCTCCAGGCACCCCGGAGTTTCTGAAAAAAAAATTTCTGCGATTTTCACGAAACCACTTTTCTTCAACTTGAATTGGGCTAAAAATCCATCCCTGAAAATAAAAATTCTCTGAGTAGTGTGGAAATGCTGATCCTTACCCTGCCTGGGTTGTCCACTGAGCATTTCCGCGAACTCTATCTGAAGTTCTCTGGGCATGGGATTTTGACATATTCCCCAAACCAAAAGGAATGAGTGGGAAACAATCAAGACAACAGATAGAACCACTTGTATTTGAATGAGTTTCAAGCATGCTTGGGTGCTCGTGTGATCTGAGTGACTTGGATTTGTAATACAACTGTCGCGTGGTGCACCGCGACCTCCAGGCACCCCGGAGTTTCTGAAAAAAAATTTTCTGCGATTTTCACGAAACCACTTTTCTTCAACTTGAATTGGGCTAAAAATCCATCCCTGAAAATAAAAATTCTCTGAGTAGTGTGGAAATGCTGATCCTTACCCTGCCTGGGATGTCTACTGAGCATTTCCGCGAACTCTATCTGAAGTTCTCTGGGCATGGGATTTTGACATATTCCCCAAACCAAAAGGAATGAGTGGGAAACAATCAAGACAACAGATAGAAGCACTTGCATTTGAATGAGTTTCAAGCATGCTTGGGTGCTCGTGTGATCTGAGTGACTCAGTTTTGGAATACAACTGTCGCGTGGTGCACCGCGACCTCCAGGCACCCCGGAGTTTCTGAAAAAAAAATTTCTGCGATTTTCACGAAACCACTTTTCTTCAACTTGAATTGGGCTAAAAATCCATCCCTGAAAATAAAAATTCTCTGAGTAGTGTGGAAATGCTGATCCTTACCCTGCCTGGGTTGTCCACTGAGCATTTCCGCGAACTCTATCTGAAGTTCTCTGGGCATGGGATTTTGACATATTCCCCAAACCAAAAGGAATGAGTGGGAAACAATCAAGACAACAGATAGAAGCACTTGCATTTGAATGAGTTTCAAGCATGCTTGGGTGCTCGTGTGATCTGAGTGACTCAGTTTTGGAATACAACTGTCGCGTGGTGCACCGCGACCTCCAGGCACCCCGGAGTTTCTGAAAAAAAATTTTCTGCGATTTTCACGAAACCACTTTTCTTCAACTTGAATTGGGCTAAAAATCCATCCCTGAAAATAAAAATTCTCTGAGTAGTGTGGAAATGCTGATCCTTACCCTGCCTGGGTTGTCCACTGAGCATTTCCGCGAACTCTATCTGAAGTTCTCTGGGCATGGGATTTTGACATATTCCCCAAACCAAAAGGAATGAGTGGGAAACAATCAAGACAACAGATAGAACCACTTGTATTTGAATGAGTTTCAAGCATGCTTGGGTGCTCGTGTGATCTGAGTGACTTGGATTTGTAATACAACTGTCGCGTGGTGCACCGCGACCTCCAGGCACCCCGGAGTTTCTGAAAAAAATTTTTCTGCGATTTTCACGAAACCACTTTTCTTCAACTTGAATTGGGCTAAAAATCCATCCCTGAAAATAAAAATTCTCTGAGTAGTGTGGAAATGCTGATCCTTACCCTGCCTGGGTTGTCCACTGAGCATTTCCGCGAACTCTATCTGAAGTTCTCTGGGCATGGGATTTTGACATATTCCCCAAACCAAAAGGAATGAGTGGGAAACAATCAAGACAACAGATAGAAGCACTTGCATTTGAATGAGTTTCAAGCATGCTTGGGTGCTCGTGTGATCTGAGTGACTCAGTTTTGGAATACAACTGTCGCGTGGTGCACCGCGACCTCCAGGCACCCCGGAGTTTCTGAAAAAAAATTTTCTGCGATTTTCACGAAACCACTTTTCTTCAACTTGAATTGGGCTAAAAATCCATCCCTGAAAATAAAAATTCTCTGAGTAGTGTGGAAATGCTGATCCTTACCCTGCCTGGGTTGTCCACTGAGCATTTCCGCGAACTCTATCTGAAGTTCTCTGGGCATGGGATTTTGACATATTCCCCAAACCAAAAGGAATGAGTGGGAAACAATCAAGACAACAGATAGAAGCACTTGCATTTGAATGAGTTTCAAGCATGCTTGGGTGCTCGTGTGATCTGAGTGACTCAGTTTTGGAATACAACTGTCGCGTGGTGCACCGCGACCTCCAGGCACCCCGGAGTTTCTGAAAAAAAATTTTCTGCGATTTTCACGAAACCACTTTTCTTCAACTTGAATTGGGCTAAAAATCCATCCCTGAAAATAAAAATTATCTGAGTAGTGTGGAAATGCTGATCCTTACCCTGCCTGGGTTGTCCACTGAGCATTTCCGCGAACTCTATCTGAAGTTCTCTGGGCATGGGATTTTGACATATTCCCCAAACCAAAAGGAATGAGTGGGAAACAATCAAGACAACAGATAGAACCACTTGTATTTGAATGAGTTTCAAGCATGCTTGGGTGCTCGTGTGATCTGAGTGACTTGGATTTGTAATACAACTGTCGCGTGGTGCACCGCGACCTCCAGGCACCCCGGAGTTTCTGAAAAAAAATTTTCTGCGATTTTCACGAAACCACTTTTCTTCAACTTGAATTGGGCTAAAAATCCATCCCTGAAAATAAAAATTCTCTGAGTAGTGTGGAAATGCTGATCCTTACCCTGCCTGGGATGTCCACTGAGCATTTCCGCGAACTCTATCTGAAGTTCTCTGGGCATGGGATTTTGACATATTCCCCAAACCAAAAGGAATGAGTGGGAAACAATCAAGACAACAGATAGAAGCACTTGCATTTGAATGAGTTTCAAGCATGCTTGGGTGCTCGTGTGATCTGAGTGACTCAGTTTTGGAATACAACTGTCGCGTGGTGCACCGCGACCTCCAGGCACCCCGGAGTTTCTGAAAAAAAAATTTCTGCGATTTTCACGAAACCACTTTTCTTCAACTTGAATTGGGCTAAAAATCCATCCCTGAAAATAAAAATTCTCTGAGTAGTGTGGAAATGCTGATCCTTACCCTGCCTGGGTTGTCCACTGAGCATTTCCGCGAACTCTATCTGAAGTTCTCTGGGCATGGGATTTTGACATATTCCCCAAACCAAAAGGAATGAGTGGGAAACAATCAAGACAACAGATAGAACCACTTGTATTTGAATGAGTTTCAAGCATGCTTGGGTGCTCGTGTGATCTGAGTGACTTGGATTTGTAATACAACTGTCGCGTGGTGCACCGCGACCTCCAGGCACCCCGGAGTTTCTGAAAAAAAATTTTCTGCGATTTTCACGAAACCACTTTTCTTCAACTTGAATTGGGCTAAAAATCCATCCCTGAAAATAAAAATTCTCTGAGTAGTGTGGAAATGCTGATCCTTACCCTGCCTGGGATGTCTACTGAGCATTTCCGCGAACTCTATCTGAAGTTCTCTGGGCATGGGATTTTGACATATTCCCCAAACCAAAAGGAATGAGTGGGAAACAATCAAGACAACAGATAGAAGCACTTGCATTTGAATGAGTTTCAAGCATGCTTGGGTGCTCGTGTGATCTGAGTGACTCAGTTTTGGAATACAACTGTCGCGTGGTGCACCGCGACCTCCAGGCACCCCGGAGTTTCTGAAAAAAAAATTTCTGCGATTTTCACGAAACCACTTTTCTTCAACTTGAATTGGGCTAAAAATCCATCCCTGAAAATAAAAATTCTCTGAGTAGTGTGGAAATGCTGATCCTTACCCTGCCTGGGTTGTCCACTGAGCATTTCCGCGAACTCTATCTGAAGTTCTCTGGGCATGGGATTTTGACATATTCCCCAAACCAAAAGGAATGAGTGGGAAACAATCAAGACAACAGATAGAAGCACTTGCATTTGAATGAGTTTCAAGCATGCTTGGGTGCTCGTGTGATCTGAGTGACTCAGTTTTGGAATACAACTGTCGCGTGGTGCACCGCGACCTCCAGGCACCCCGGAGTTTCTGAAAAAAAATTTTCTGCGATTTTCACGAAACCACTTTTCTTCAACTTGAATTGGGCTAAAAATCCATCCCTGAAAATAAAAATTCTCTGAGTAGTGTGGAAATGCTGATCCTTACCCTGCCTGGGATGTCCACTGAGCATTTCCGCGAACTCTATCTGAAGTTCTCTGGGCATGGGATTTTGACATATTCCCCAAACCAAAAGGAATGAGTGGGAAACAATCAAGACAACAGATAGAAGCACTTGCATTTGAATGAGTTTCAAGCATGCTTGGGTGCTCGTGTGATCTGAGTGTCTCAGTTTTGGAATACAACTGTCGCGTGGTGCACCGCGACCTCCAGGCACCCCGGAGTTTCTGAAAAAAAAATTTCTGCGATTTTCACGAAACCACTTTTCTTCAACTTGAATTGGGCTAAAAATCCATCCCTGAAAATAAAAATTCTCTGAGTAGTGTGGAAATGCTGATCCTTACCCTGCCTGGGTTGTCCACTGAGCATTTCCGCGAACTCTATCTGAAGTTCTCTGGGCATGGGATTTTGACATATTCCCCAAACCAAAAGGAATGAGTGGGAAACAATCAAGACAACAGATAGAACCACTTGTATTTGAATGAGTTTCAAGCATGCTTGGGTGCTCGTGTGATCTGAGTGACTTGGATTTGTAATACAACTGTCGCGTGGTGCACCGCGACCTCCAGGCACCCCGGAGTTTCTGAAAAAAATTTTTCTGCGATTTTCACGAAACCACTTTTCTTCAACTTGAATTGGGCTAAAAATCCATCCCTGAAAATAAAAATTCTCTGAGTAGTGTGGAAATGCTGATCCTTACCCTGCCTGGGTTGTCCACTGAGCATTTCCGCGAACTCTATCTGAAGTTCTCTGGGCATGGGATTTTGACATATTCCCCAAACCAAAAGGAATGAGTGGGAAACAATCAAGACAACAGATAGAAGCACTTGCATTTGAATGAGTTTCAAGCATGCTTGGGTGCTCGTGTGATCTGAGTGACTCAGTTTTGGAATACAACTGTCGCGTGGTGCACCGCGACCTCCAGGCACCCCGGAGTTTCTGAAAAAAAATTTTCTGCGATTTTCACGAAACCACTTTTCTTCAACTTGAATTGGGCTAAAAATCCATCCCTGAAAATAAAAATTCTCTGAGTAGTGTGGAAATGCTGATCCTTACCCTGCCTGGGATGTCCACTGAGCATTTCCGCGAACTCTATCTGAAGTTCTCTGGGCATGGGATTTTGACATATTCCCCAAACCAAAAGGAATGAGTGGGAAACAATCAAGACAACAGATAGAAGCACTTGCATTTGAATGAGTTTCAAGCATGCTTGGGTGCTCGTGTGATCTGAGTGACTCAGTTTTGGAATACAACTGTCGCGTGGTGCACCGCGACCTCCAGGCACCCCGGAGTTTCTGAAAAAAAAATTTCTGCGATTTTCACGAAACCACTTTTCTTCAACTTGAATTGGGCTAAAAATCCATCCCTGAAAATAAAAATTCTCTGAGTAGTGTGGAAATGCTGATCCTTACCCTGCCTGGGTTGTCCACTGAGCATTTCCGCGAACTCTATCTGAAGTTCTCTGGGCATGGGATTTTGACATATTCCCCAAACCAAAAGGAATGAGTGGGAAACAATCAAGACAACAGATAGAAGCACTTGCATTTGAATGAGTTTCAAGCATGCTTGGGTGCTCGTGTGATCTGAGTGACTCAGTTTTGGAATACAACTGTCGCGTGGTGCACCGCGACCTCCAGGCACCCCGGAGTTTCTGAAAAAAAAATTTCTGCGATTTTCACGAAACCACTTTTCTTCAACTTGAATTGGGCTAAAAATCCATCCCTGAAAATAAAAATTCTCTGAGTAGTGTGGAAATGCTGATCCTTACCCTGCCTGGGTTGTCCACTGAGCATTTCCGCGAACTCTATCTGAAGTTCTCTGGGCATGGGATTTTGACATATTCCCCAAACCAAAAGGAATGAGTGGGAAACAATCAAGACAACAGATAGAACCACTTGTATTTGAATGAGTTTCAAGCATGCTTGGGTGCTCGTGTGATCTGAGTGACTTGGATTTGTAATACAACTGTCGCGTGGTGCACCGCGACCTCCAGGCACCCCGGAGTTTCTGAAAAAAAATTTTCTGCGATTTTCACGAAACCACTTTTCTTCAACTTGAATTGGGCTAAAAATCCATCCCTGAAAATAAAAATTCTCTGAGTAGTGTGGAAATGCTGATCCTTACCCTGCCTGGGATGTCTACTGAGCATTTCCGCGAACTCTATCTGAAGTTCTCTGGGCATGGGATTTTGACATATTCCCCAAACCAAAAGGAATGAGTGGGAAACAATCAAGACAACAGATAGAAGCACTTGCATTTGAATGAGTTTCAAGCATGCTTGGGTGCTCGTGTGATCTGAGTGACTCAGTTTTGGAATACAACTGTCGCGTGGTGCACCGCGACCTCCAGGCACCCCGGAGTTTCTGAAAAAAAAATTTCTGCGATTTTCACGAAACCACTTTTCTTCAACTTGAATTGGGCTAAAAATCCATCCCTGAAAATAAAAATTCTCTGAGTAGTGTGGAAATGCTGATCCTTACCCTGCCTGGGTTGTCCACTGAGCATTTCCGCGAACTCTATCTGAAGTTCTCTGGGCATGGGATTTTGACATATTCCCCAAACCAAAAGGAATGAGTGGGAAACAATCAAGACAACAGATAGAAGCACTTGCATTTGAATGAGTTTCAAGCATGCTTGGGTGCTCGTGTGATCTGAGTGACTCAGTTTTGGAATACAACTGTCGCGTGGTGCACCGCGACCTCCAGGCACCCCGGAGTTTCTGAAAAAAAATTTTCTGCGATTTTCACGAAACCACTTTTCTTCAACTTGAATTGGGCTAAAAATCCATCCCTGAAAATAAAAATTCTCTGAGTAGTGTGGAAATGCTGATCCTTACCCTGCCTGGGATGTCCACTGAGCATTTCCGCGAACTCTATCTGAAGTTCTCTGGGCATGGGATTTTGACATATTCCCCAAACCAAAAGGAATGAGTGGGAAACAATCAAGACAACAGATAGAAGCACTTGCATTTGAATGAGTTTCAAGCATGCTTGGGTGCTCGTGTGGTCTGAGTGACTCAGTTTTGGAATACAACTGTCGCGTGGTGCACCGCGACCTCCAGGCACCCCGGAGTTTCTGAAAAAAAAATTTCTGCGATTTTCACGAAACCACTTTTCTTCAACTTGAATTGGGCTAAAAATCCATCCCTGAAAATAAAAATTCTCTGAGTAGTGTGGAAATGCTGATCCTTACCCTGCCTGGGTTGTCCACTGAGCATTTCCGCGAACTCTATCTGAAGTTCTCTGGGCATGGGATTTTGACATATTCCCCAAACCAAAAGGAATGAGTGGGAAACAATCAAGACAACAGATAGAACCACTTGTATTTGAATGAGTTTCAAGCATGCTTGGGTGCTCGTGTGATCTGAGTGACTTGGATTTGTAATACAACTGTCGCGTGGTGCACCGCGACCTCCAGGCACCCCGGAGTTTCTGAAAAAAATTTTTCTGCGATTTTCACGAAACCACTTTTCTTCAACTTGAATTGGGCTAAAAATCCATCCCTGAAAATAAAAATTCTCTGAGTAGTGTGGAAATGCTGATCCTTACCCTGCCTGGGTTGTCCACTGAGCATTTCCGCGAACTCTATCTGAAGTTCTCTGGGCATGGGATTTTGACATATTCCCCAAACCAAAAGGAATGAGTGGGAAACAATCAAGACAACAGATAGAAGCACTTGCATTTGAATGAGTTTCAAGCATGCTTGGGTGCTCGTGTGATCTGAGTGACTCAGTTTTGGAATACAACTGTCGCGTGGTGCACCGCGACCTCCAGGCACCCCGGAGTTTCTGAAAAAAAATTTTCTGCGATTTTCACGAAACCACTTTTCTTCAACTTGAATTGGGCTAAAAATCCATCCCTGAAAATAAAAATTCTCTGAGTAGTGTGGAAATGCTGATCCTTACCCTGCCTGGGTTGTCCACTGAGCATTTCCGCGAACTCTATCTGAAGTTCTCTGGGCATGGGATTTTGACATATTCCCCAAACCAAAAGGAATGAGTGGGAAACAATCAAGACAACAGATAGAAGCACTTGCATTTGAATGAGTTTCAAGCATGCTTGGGTGCTCGTGTGATCTGAGTGACTCAGTTTTGGAATACAACTGTCGCGTGGTGCACCGCGACCTCCAGGCACCCCGGAGTTTCTGAAAAAAAATTTTCTGCGATTTTCACGAAACCACTTTTCTTCAACTTGAATTGGGCTAAAAATCCATCCCTGAAAATAAAAATTCTCTGAGTAGTGTGGAAATGCTGATCCTTACCCTGCCTGGGTTGTCCACTGAGCATTTCCGCGAACTCTATCTGAAGTTCTCTGGGCATGGGATTTTGACATATTCCCCAAACCAAAAGGAATGAGTGGGAAACAATCAAGACAACAGATAGAACCACTTGTATTTGAATGAGTTTCAAGCATGCTTGGGTGCTCGTGTGATCTGAGTGACTTGGATTTGTAATACAACTGTCGCGTGGTGCACCGCGACCTCCAGGCACCCCGGAGTTTCTGAAAAAAAATTTTCTGCGATTTTCACGAAACCACTTTTCTTCAACTTGAATTGGGCTAAAAATCCATCCCTGAAAATAAAAATTCTCTGAGTAGTGTGGAAATGCTGATCCTTACCCTGCCTGGGTTGTCCACTGAGCATTTCCGCGAACTCTATCTGAAGTTCTCTGGGCATGGGATTTTGACATATTCCCCAAACCAAAAGGAATGAGTGGGAAACAATCAAGACAACAGATAGAAGCACTTGCATTTGAATGAGTTTCAAGCATGCTTGGGTGCTCGTGTGATCTGAGTGACTCAGTTTTGGAATACAACTGTCGCGTGGTGCACCGCGACCTCCAGGCACCCCGGAGTTTCTGAAAAAAAATTTTCTGCGATTTTCACGAAACCACTTTTCTTCAACTTGAATTGGGCTAAAAATCCATCCCTGAAAATAAAAATTCTCTGAGTAGTGTGGAAATGCTGATCCTTACCCTGCCTGGGTTGTCCACTGAGCATTTCCGCGAACTCTATCTGAAGTTCTCTGGGCATGGGATTTTGACATATTCCCCAAACCAAAAGGAATGAGTGGGAAACAATCAAGACAACAGATAGAACCACTTGTATTTGAATGAGTTTCAAGCATGCTTGGGTGCTCGTGTGATCTGAGTGACTTGGATTTGGAATACAACTGTCGCGTGGTGCACCGCGACCTCCAGGCACCCCGGAGTTTCTGAAAAAAAATTTTCTGCGATTTTCACGAAACCACTTTTCTTCAACTTGAATTGGGCTAAAAATCCATCCCTGAAAATAAAAATTCTCTGAGTAGTGTGGAAATGCTGATCCTTACCCTGCCTGGGTTGTCCACTGAGCATTTCCGTGAACTCTATCTGAAGTTCTCTGGGCATGGGATTTTGACATATTCCCCAAACCAAAAGGAATGAGTGGGAAACAGTCAAGACAACAGATAGAAGCACTTGCATTTGAATGAGTTTCAAGCATGCTTGGGTGCTCGTGTGATCTGAGTGACTCAGTTTTGGAATACAACTGTCGCGTGGTGCACCGCGACCTCCAGGCACCCCGGAGTTTCTGAAAAAAAATTTTCTGCGATTTTCACGAAACCACTTTTCTTCAACTTGAATTGGGCTAAAAATCCATCCCTGAAAATAAAAATTCTCTGAGTAGTGTGGAAATGCTGATCCTTACCCTGCCTGGGTTGTCCACTGAGCATTTCCGCGAACTCTATCTGAAGTTCTCTGGGCATGGGATTTTGACATATTCCCCAAACCAAAAGGAATGAGTGGGAAACAATCAAGACAACAGATAGAAGCACTTGCATTTGAATGAGTTTCAAGCATGCTTGGGTGCTCGTGTGATCTGAGTGACTCAGTTTTGGAATACAACTGTCGCGTGGTGCACCGCGACCTCCAGGCACCCCGGAGTTTCTGAAAAAAAATTTTCTGCGATTTTCACGAAACCACTTTTCTTCAACTTGAATTGGGCTAAAAATCCATCCCTGAAAATAAAAATTCTCTGAGTAGTGTGGAAATGCTGATCCTTACCCTGCCTGGGTTGTCCACTGAGCATTTCCGCGAACTCTATCTGAAGTTCTCTGGGCATGGGATTTTGACATATTCCCCAAACCAAAAGGAATGAGTGGGAAACAATCAAGACAACAGATAGAAGCACTTGTATTTGAATGAGTTTCAAGCATGCTTGGGTGCTCGTGTGATCTGAGTGACTTGGATTTGGAATACAACTGTCGCGTGGTGCACCGCGACCTCCAGGCACCCCGGAGTTTCTGAAAAAAAATTTTCTGCGATTTTCACGAAACCACTTTTCTTCAACTTGAATTGGGCTAAAAATCCATCCCTGAAAATAAAAATTCTCTGAGTAGTGTGGAAATGCTGATCCTTACCCTGCCTGGGATGTCCACTGAGCATTTCCGCGAACTCTATCTGAAGTTCTCTGGGCATGGGATTTTGACATATTCCCCAAACCAAAAGGAATGAGTGGGAAACAATCAAGACAACAGATAGAAGCACTTGCATTTGAATGAGTTTCAAGCATGCTTGGGTGCTCGTGTGGTCTGAGTGACTCAGTTTTGGAATACAACTGTCGCGTGGTGCACCGCGACCTCCAGGCACCCCGGAGTTTCTGAAAAAAAAATTTCTGCGATTTTCACGAAACCACTTTTCTTCAACTTGAATTGGGCTAAAAATCCATCCCTGAAAATAAAAATTCTCTGAGTAGTGTGGAAATGCTGATCCTTACCCTGCCTGGGTTGTCCACTGAGCATTTCCGCGAACTCTATCTGAAGTTCTCTGGGCATGGGATTTTGACATATTCCCCAAACCAAAAGGAATGAGTGGGAAACAATCAAGACAACAGATAGAACCACTTGTATTTGAATGAGTTTCAAGCATGCTTGGGTGCTCGTGTGATCTGAGTGACTTGGATTTGGAATACAACTGTCGCGTGGTGCACCGCGACCTCCAGGCACCCCGGAGTTTCTGAAAAAAAATTTTCTGCGATTTTCACGAAACCACTTTTCTTCAACTTGAATTGGGCTAAAAATCCATCCCTGAAAATAAAAATTCTCTGAGTAGTGTGGAAATGCTGATCCTTACCCTGCCTGGGTTGTCCACTGAGCATTTCCGTGAACTCTATCTGAAGTTCTCTGGGCATGGGATTTTGACATATTCCCCAAACCAAAAGGAATGAGTGGGAAACAGTCAAGACAACAGATAGAAGCACTTGCATTTGAATGAGTTTCAAGCATGCTTGGGTGCTCGTGTGATCTGAGTGACTCAGTTTTGGAATACAACTGTCGCGTGGTGCACCGCGACCTCCAGGCACCCCGGAGTTTCTGAAAAAAAATTTTCTGCGATTTTCACGAAACCACTTTTCTTCAACTTGAATTGGGCTAAAAATCCATCCCTGAAAATAAAAATTCTCTGAGTAGTGTGGAAATGCTGATCCTTACCCTGCCTGGGTTGTCCACTGAGCATTTCCGCGAACTCTATCTGAAGTTCTCTGGGCATGGGATTTTGACATATTCCCCAAACCAAAAGGAATGAGTGGGAAACAATCAAGACAACAGATAGAAGCACTTGCATTTGAATGAGTTTCAAGCATGCTTGGGTGCTCGTGTGATCTGAGTGACTCAGTTTTGGAATACAACTGTCGCGTGGTGCACCGCGACCTCCAGGCACCCCGGAGTTTCTGAAAAAAAATTTTCTGCGATTTTCACGAAACCACTTTTCTTCAACTTGAATTGGGCTAAAAATCCATCCCTGAAAATAAAAATTCTCTGAGTAGTGTGGAAATGCTGATCCTTACCCTGCCTGGGTTGTCCACTGAGCATTTCCGCGAACTCTATCTGAAGTTCTCTGGGCATGGGATTTTGACATATTCCCCAAACCAAAAGGAATGAGTGGGAAACAATCAAGACAACAGATAGAACCACTTGTATTTGAATGAGTTTCAAGCATGCTTGGGTGCTCGTGTGATCTGAGTGACTTGGATTTGGAATACAACTGTCGCGTGGTGCACCGCGACCTCCAGGCACCCCGGAGTTTCTGAAAAAAAATATTCTGCGATTTTCACGAAACCACTTTTCTTCAACTTGAATTGGGCTAAAAATCCATCCCTGAAAATAAAAATTCTCTGAGTAGTGTGGAAATGCTGATCCTTACCCTGCCTGGGTTGTCCACTGAGCATTTCCGCGAACTCTATCTGAAGTTCTCTGGGCATGGGATTTTGACATATTCCCCAAACCAAAAGGAATGAGTGGGAAACAATCAAGACAACAGATAGAAGCACTTGCATTTGAATGAGTTTCAAGCATGCTTGGGTGCTCGTGTGATCTGAGTGACTCAGTTTTGGAATACAACTGTCGCGTGGTGCACCGCGACCTCCAGGCACCCCGGAGTTTCTGAAAAAAAAATTTCTGCGATTTTCACGAAACCACTTTTCTTCAACTTGAATTGGGCTAAAAATCCATCCCTGAAAATAAAAATTCTCTGAGTAGTGTGGAAATGCTGATCCTTACCCTGCCTGGGTTGTCCACTGAGCATTTCCGCGAACTCTATCTGAAGTTCTCTGGGCATGGGATTTTGACATATTCCCCAAACCAAAAGGAATGAGTGGGAAACAATCAAGACAACAGATAGAAGCACTTGCATTTGAATGAGTTTCAAGCATGCTTGGGTGCTCGTGTGATCTGAGTGACTCAGTTTTGGAATACAACTGTCGCGTGGTGCACCGCGACCTCCAGGCACCCCGGAGTTTCTGAAAAAAAATTTTCTGCGATTTTCACGAAACCACTTTTCTTCAACTTGAATTGGGCTAAAAATCCATCCCTGAAAATAAAAATTCTCTGAGTAGTGTGGAAATGCTGATCCTTACCCTGCCTGGGTTGTCCACTGAGCATTTCCGCGAACTCTATCTGAAGTTCTCTGGGCATGGGATTTTGACATATTCCCCAAACCAAAAGGAATGAGTGGGAAACAATCAAGACAACAGATAGAAGCACTTGCATTTGAATGAGTTTCAAGCATGCTTGGGTGCTCGTGTGATCTGAGTGACTCAGTTTTGGAATACAACTGTCGCGTGGTGCACCGCGACCTCCAGGCACCCCGGAGTTTCTGAAAAAAAATTTTCTGCGATTTTCACGAAACCACTTTTCTTCAACTTGAATTGGGCTAAAAATCCATCCCTGAAAATAAAAATTCTCTGAGTAGTGTGGAAATGCTGATCCTTACCCTGCCTGGGTTGTCCACTGAGCATTTCCGCGAACTCTATCTGAAGTTCTCTGGGCATGGGATTTTGACATATTCCCCAAACCAAAAGG
Source organism: Lepisosteus platostomus (assembly GCF_059453375.1). Classification (NCBI taxonomy): domain Eukaryota; kingdom Metazoa; phylum Chordata; class Actinopteri; order Semionotiformes; family Lepisosteidae; genus Lepisosteus; species Lepisosteus platostomus. Next base: position 81,187,865 of record NC_142612.1, read on the forward strand.
AATGAGTGGGAAACAATCAAGACAACAGATAGAAGCACTTGCATTTGAATGAGTTTCAAGCATGCTTGGGTGCTCGTGTGATCTGAGTGACTCAGTTTTGGAATACAACTGTCGCGTGGTGCACCGCGACCTCCAGGCACCCCGGAGTTTCTGAAAAAAAATTTTCTGCGATTTTCACGAAACCACTTTTCTTCAACTTGAATTGGGCTAAAAATCCATCCCTGAAAATAAAAATTCTCTGAGTAGTGTGGAAATGCTGATCCTTACCCTGCCTGGGTTGTCCACTGAGCATTTCCGCGAACTCTATCTGAAGTTCTCTGGGCATGGGATTTTGACATATTCCCCAAACCAAAAGGAATGAGTGGGAAACAATCAAGACAACAGATAGAACCACTTGTATTTGAATGAGTTTCAAGCATGCTTGGGTGCTCGTGTGATCTGAGTGACTTGGATTTGGAATACAACTGTCGCGTGGTGCACCGCGACCTCCAGGCACCCCGGAGTTTCTGAAAAAAAATTTTCTGCGATTTTCACGAAACCACTTTTCTTCAACTTGAATTGGGCTAAAAATCCATCCCTGAAAATAAAAATTCTCTGAGTAGTGTGGAAATGCTGATCCTTACCCTGCCTGGGTTGTCCACTGAGCATTTCCGCGAACTCTATCTGAAGTTCTCTGGGCATGGGATTTTGACATATTCCCCAAACCAAAAGGAATGAGTGGGAAACAATCAAGACAACAGATAGAAGCACTTGCATTTGAATGAGTTTCAAGCATGCTTGGGTGCTCGTGTGATCTGAGTGACTCAGTTTTGGAATACAACTGTCGCGTGGTGCACCGCGACCTCCAGGCACCCCGGAGTTTCTGAAAAAAAATTTTCTGCGATTTTCACGAAACCACTTTTCTTCAACTTGAATTGGGCTAAAAATCCATCCCTGAAAATAAAAATTCTCTGAGTAGTGTGGAAATGCTGATCCTTACCCTGCCTGGGTTGTCCACTGAGCATTTCCGCGAACTCTATCTGAAGTTCTCTGGGCATGGGATTTTGACATATTCCCCAAACCAAAAGGAATGAGTGGGAAACAATCAAGACAACAGATAGAAGCACTTGCATTTGAATGAGTTTCAAGCATGCTTGGGTGCTCGTGTGATCTGAGTGACTCAGTTTTGGAATACAACTGTCGCGTGGTGCACCGCGACCTCCAGGCACCCCGGAGTTTCTGAAAAAAAATTTTCTGCGATTTTCACGAAACCACTTTTCTTCAACTTGAATTGGGCTAAAAATCCATCCCTGAAAATAAAAATTCTCTGAGTAGTGTGGAAATGCTGATCCTTACCCTGCCTGGGTTGTCCACTGAGCATTTCCGCGAACTCTATCTGAAGTTCTCTGGGCATGGGATTTTGACATATTCCCCAAACCAAAAGGAATGAGTGGGAAACAATCAAGACAACAGATAGAAGCACTTGCATTTGAATGAGTTTCAAGCATGCTTGGGTGCTCGTGTGATCTGAGTGACTCAGTTTTGGAATACAACTGTCGCGTGGTGCACCGCGACCTCCAGGCACCCCGGAGTTTCTGAAAAAAAATTTTCTGCGATTTTCACGAAACCACTTTTCTTCAACTTGAATTGGGCTAAAAATCCATCCCTGAAAATAAAAATTCTCTGAGTAGTGTGGAAATGCTGATCCTTACCCTGCCTGGGTTGTCCACTGAGCATTTCCGCGAACTCTATCTGAAGTTCTCTGGGCATGGGATTTTGACATATTCCCCAAACCAAAAGGAATGAGTGGGAAACAATCAAGACAACAGATAGAAGCACTTGCATTTGAATGAGTTTCAAGCATGCTTGGGTGCTCGTGTGATCTGAGTGACTCAGTTTTGGAATACAACTGTCGCGTGGTGCACCGCGACCTCCAGGCACCCCGGAGTTTCTGAAAAAAAATTTTCTGCGATTTTCACGAAACCACTTTTCTTCAACTTGAATTGGGCTAAAAATCCATCCCTGAAAATAAAAATTATCTGAGTAGTGTGGAAATGCTGATCCTTACCCTGCCTGGGTTGTCCACTGAGCATTTCCGCGAACTCTATCTGAAGTTCTCTGGGCATGGGATTTTGACATATTCCCCAAACCAAAAGGAATGAGTGGGAAACAATCAAGACAACAGATAGAACCACTTGTATTTGAATGAGTTTCAAGCATGCTTGGGTGCTCGTGTGATCTGAGTGACTTGGATTTGTAATACAACTGTCGCGTGGTGCACCGCGACCTCCAGGCACCCCGGAGTTTCTGAAAAAAAATTTTCTGCGATTTTCACGAAACCACTTTTCTTCAACTTGAATTGGGCTAAAAATCCATCCCTGAAAATAAAAATTCTCTGAGTAGTGTGGAAATGCTGATCCTTACCCTGCCTGGGTTGTCCACTGAGCATTTCCGCGAACTCTATCTGAAGTTCTCTGGGCATGGGATTTTGACATATTCCCCAAACCAAAAGGAATGAGTGGGAAACAATCAAGACAACAGATAGAAGCACTTGCATTTGAATGAGTTTCAAGCATGCTTGGGTGCTCGTGTGATCTGAGTGACTCAGTTTTGGAATACAACTGTCGCGTGGTGCACCGCGACCTCCAGGCACCCCGGAGTTTCTGAAAAAAAAATTTCTGCGATTTTCACGAAACCACTTTTCTTCAACTTGAATTGGGCTAAAAATCCATCCCTGAAAATAAAAATTCTCTGAGTAGTGTGGAAATGCTGATCCTTACCCTGCCTGGGTTGTCCACTGACCATTTCCGCGAACTCTATCTGAAGTTCTCTGGGCATGGGATTTTGACATATTCCCCAAACCAAAAGGAATGAGTGGGAAACAATCAAGACAACAGATAGAACCACTTGTATTTGAATGAGTTTCAAGCATGCTTGGGTGCTCGTGTGATCTGAGTGACTTGGATTTGTAATACAACTGTCGCGTGGTGCACCGCGACCTCCAGGCACCCCGGAGTTTCTGAAAAAAAATTTTCTGCGATTTTCACGAAACCACTTTTCTTCAACTTGAATTGGGCTAAAAATCCATCCCTGAAAATAAAAATTCTCTGAGTAGTGTGGAAATGCTGATCCTTACCCTGCCTGGGATGTCCACTGAGCATTTCCGCGAACTCTATCTGAAGTTCTCTGGGCATGGGATTTTGACATATTCCCCAAACCAAAAGGAATGAGTGGGAAACAATCAAGACAACAGATAGAAGCACTTGCATTTGAATGAGTTTCAAGCATGCTTGGGTGCTCGTGTGATCTGAGTGACTCAGTTTTGGAATACAACTGTCGCGTGGTGCACCGCGACCTCCAGGCACCCCGGAGTTTCTGAAAAAAAAATTTCTGCGATTTTCACGAAACCACTTTTCTTCAACTTGAATTGGGCTAAAAATCCATCCCTGAAAATAAAAATTCTCTGAGTAGTGTGGAAATGCTGATCCTTACCCTGCCTGGGTTGTCCACTGAGCATTTCCACGAACTCTATCTGAAGTTCTCTGGGCATGGGATTTTGACATATTCCCCAAACCAAAAGGAATGAGTGGGAAACAATCAAGACAACAGATAGAACCACTTGTATTTGAATGAGTTTCAAGCATGCTTGGGTGCTCGTGTGATCTGAGTGACTTGGATTTGTAATACAACTGTCGCGTGGTGCACCGCGACCTCCAGGCACCCCGGAGTTTCTGAAAAAAAATTTTCTGCGATTTTCACGAAACCACTTTTCTTCAACTTGAATTGGGCTAAAAATCCATCCCTGAAAATAAAAATTCTCTGAGTAGTGTGGAAATGCTGATCCTTACCCTGCCTGGGATGTCCACTGAGCATTTCCGCGAACTCTATCTGAAGTTCTCTGGGCATGGGATTTTGACATATTCCCCAAACCAAAAGGAATGAGTGGGAAACAATCAAGACAACAGATAGAAGCACTTGCATTTGAATGAGTTTCAAGCATGCTTGGGTGCTCGTGTGATCTGAGTGACTCAGTTTTGGAATACAACTGTCGCGTGGTGCACCGCGACCTCCAGGCACCCCGGAGTTTCTGAAAAAAAATTTTCTGCGATTTTCACGAAACCACTTTTCTTCAACTTGAATTGGGCTAAAAATCCATCCCTGAAAATAAAAATTCTCTGAGTAGTGTGGAAATGCTGATCCTTACCCTGCCTGGGTTGTCCACTGAGCATTTCCGCGAACTCTATCTGAAGTTCTCTGGGCATGGGATTTTGACATATTCCCCAAACCAAAAGGAATGAGTGGGAAACAATCAAGACAACAGATAGAACCACTTGTATTTGAATGAGTTTCAAGCATGCTTGGGTGCTCGTGTGATCTGAGTGACTTGGATTTGTAATACAACTGTCGCGTGGTGCACCGCGACCTCCAGGCACCCCGGAGTTTCTGAAAAAAATGTTTCTGCGATTTTCACGAAACCACTTTTCTTCAACTTGAATTGGGCTAAAAATCCATCCCTGAAAATAAAAATTCTCTGAGTAGTGTGGAAATGCTGATCCTTACCCTGCCTGGGTTGTCCACTGAGCATTTCCGCGAACTCTATCTGAAGTTCTCTGGGCATGGGATTTTGACATATTCCCCAAACCAAAAGGAATGAGTGGGAAACAATCAAGACAACAGATAGAAGCACTTGCATTTGAATGAGTTTCAAGCATGCTTGGGTGCTCGTGTGATCTGAGTGACTCAGTTTTGGAATACAACTGTCGCGTGGTGCACCGCGACCTCCAGGCACCCCGGAGTTTCTGAAAAAAAATTTTCTGCGATTTTCACGAAACCACTTTTCTTCAACTTGAATTGGGCTAAAAATCCATCCCTGAAAATAAAAATTCTCTGAGTAGTGTGGAAATGCTGATCCTTACCCTGCCTGGGTTGTCCACTGAGCATTTCCGCGAACTCTATCTGAAGTTCTCTGGGCATGGGATTTTGACATATTCCCCAAACCAAAAGGAATGAGTGGGAAACAATCAAGACAACAGATAGAACCACTTGTATTTGAATGAGTTTCAAGCATGCTTGGGTGCTCGTGTGATCTGAGTGACTCAGTTTTGGAATACAACTGTCGCGTGGTGCACCGCGACCTCCAGGCACCCCGGAGTTTCTGAAAAAAAATTTTCTGCGATTTTCACGAAACCACTTTTCTTCAACTTGAATTGGGCTAAAAATCCATCCCTGAAAATAAAAATTCTCTGAGTAGTGTGGAAATGCTGATCCTTACCCTGCCTGGGTTGTCCACTGAGCATTTCCGCGAACTCTATCTGAAGTTCTCTGGGCATGGGATTTTGACATATTCCCCAAACCAAAAGGAATGAGTGGGAAACAATCAAGACAACAGATAGAAGCACTTGCATTTGAATGAGTTTCAAGCATGCTTGGGTGCTCGTGTGATCTGAGTGACTCAGTTTTGGAATACAACTGTCGCGTGGTGCACCGCGACCTCCAGGCACCCCGGAGTTTCTGAAAAAAAATTTTCTGCGATTTTCACGAAACCACTTTTCTTCAACTTGAATTGGGCTAAAAATCCATCCCTGAAAATAAAAATTCTCTGAGTAGTGTGGAAATGCTGATCCTTACCCTGCCTGGGTTGTCCACTGAGCATTTCCGCGAACTCTATCTGAAGTTCTCTGGGCATGGGATTTTGACATATTCCCCAAACCAAAAGGAATGAGTGGGAAACAATCAAGACAACAGATAGAAGCACTTGCATTTGAATGAGTTTCAAGCATGCTTGGGTGCTCGTGTGATCTGAGTGACTCAGTTTTGGAATACAACTGTCGCGTGGTGCACCGCGACCTCCAGGCACCCCGGAGTTTCTGAAAAAAAATTTTCTGCGATTTTCACGAAACCACTTTTCTTCAACTTGAATTGGGCTAAAAATCCATCCCTGAAAATAAAAATTCTCTGAGTAGTGTGGAAATGCTGATCCTTACCCTGCCTGGGTTGTCCACTGAGCATTTCCGCGAACTCTATCTGAAGTTCTCTGGGCATGGGATTTTGACATATTCCCCAAACCAAAAGGAATGAGTGGGAAACAATCAAGACAACAGATAGAAGCACTTGCATTTGAATGAGTTTCAAGCATGCTTGGGTGCTCGTGTGATCTGAGTGACTCAGTTTTGGAATACAACTGTCGCGTGGTGCACCGCGACCTCCAGGCACCCCGGAGTTTCTGAAAAAAAATTTTCTGCGATTTTCACGAAACCACTTTTCTTCAACTTGAATTGGGCTAAAAATCCATCCCTGAAAATAAAAATTCTCTGAGTAGTGTGGAAATGCTGATCCTTACCCTGGCTGGGTTGTCCACTGAGCATTTCCGCGAACTCTATCTGAAGTTCTCTGGGCATGGGATTTTGACATATTCCCCAAACCAAAAGGAATGAGTGGGAAACAATCAAGACAACAGATAGAACCACTTGTATTTGAATGAGTTTCAAGCATGCTTGGGTGCTCGTGTGATCTGAGTGACTTGGATTTGGAATACAACTGTCGCGTGGTGCACCGCGACCTCCAGGCACCCCGGAGTTTCTGAAAAAAAATTTTCTGCGATTTTCACGAAACCACTTTTCTTCAACTTGAATTGGGCTAAAAATCCATCCCTGAAAATAAAAATTCTCTGAGTAGTGTGGAAATGCTGATCCTTACCCTGCCTGGGTTGTCCACTGAGCATTTCCGCGAACTCTATCTGAAGTTCTCTGGGCATGGGATTTTGACATATTCCCCAAACCAAAAGGAATGAGTGGGAAACAATCAAGACAACAGATAGAAGCACTTGCATTTGAATGAGTTTCAAGCATGCTTGGGTGCTCGTGTGATCTGAGTGACTCAGTTTTGGAATACAACTGTCGCGTGGTGCACCGCGACCTCCAGGCACCCCGGAGTTTCTGAAAAAAAATTTTCTGCGATTTTCACGAAACCACTTTTCTTCAACTTGAATTGGGCTAAAAATCCATCCCTGAAAATAAAAATTCTCTGAGTAGTGTGGAAATGCTGATCCTTACCCTGCCTGGGTTGTCCACTGAGCATTTCCGCGAACTCTATCTGAAGTTCTCTGGGCATGGGATTTTGACATATTCCCCAAACCAAAAGGAATGAGTGGGAAACAATCAAGACAACAGATAGAAGCACTTGCATTTGAATGAGTTTCAAGCATGCTTGGGTGCTCGTGTGATCTGAGTGACTCAGTTTTGGAATACAACTGTCGCGTGGTGCACCGCGACCTCCAGGCACCCCGGAGTTTCTGAAAAAAAATTTTCTGCGATTTTCACGAAACCACTTTTCTTCAACTTGAATTGGGCTAAAAATCCATCCCTGAAAATAAAAATTCTCTGAGTAGTGTGGAAATGCTGATCCTTACCCTGCCTGGGTTGTCCACTGAGCATTTCCGCGAACTCTATCTGAAGTTCTCTGGGCATGGGATTTTGACATATTCCCCAAACCAAAAGGAATGAGTGGGAAACAATCAAGACAACAGATAGAACCACTTGTATTTGAATGAGTTTCAAGCATGCTTGGGTGCTCGTGTGATCTGAGTGACTTGGATTTGTAATACAACTGTCGCGTGGTGCACCGCGACCTCCAGGCACCCCGGAGTTTCTGAAAAAAAATTTTCTGCGATTTTCACGAAACCACTTTTCTTCAACTTGAATTGGGCTAAAAATCCATCCCTGAAAATAAAAATTCTCTGAGTAGTGTGGAAATGCTGATCCTTACCCTGCCTGGGATGTCCACTGAGCATTTCCGCGAACTCTATCTGAAGTTCTCTGGGCATGGGATTTTGACATATTCCCCAAACCAAAAGGAATGAGTGGGAAACAATCAAGACAACAGATAGAAGCACTTGCATTTGAATGAGTTTCAAGCATGCTTGGGTGCTCGTGTGATCTGAGTGACTCAGTTTTGGAATACAACTGTCGCGTGGTGCACCGCGACCTCCAGGCACCCCGGAGTTTCTGAAAAAAAAATTTCTGCGATTTTCACGAAACCACTTTTCTTCAACTTGAATTGGGCTAAAAATCCATCCCTGAAAATAAAAATTCTCTGAGTAGTGTGGAAATGCTGATCCTTACCCTGCCTGGGTTGTCCACTGAGCATTTCCGCGAACTCTATCTGAAGTTCTCTGGGCATGGGATTTTGACATATTCCCCAAACCAAAAGGAATGAGTGGGAAACAATCAAGACAACAGATAGAAGCACTTGCATTTGAATGAGTTTCAAGCATGCTTGGGTGCTCGTGTGATCTGAGTGACTCAGTTTTGGAATACAACTGTCGCGTGGTGCACCGCGACCTCCAGGCACCCCGGAGTTTCTGAAAAAAAAATTTCTGCGATTTTCACGAAACCACTTTTCTTCAACTTGAATTGGGCTAAAAATCCATCCCTGAAAATAAAAATTCTCTGAGTAGTGTGGAAATGCTGATCCTTACCCTGCCTGGGTTGTCCACTGAGCATTTCCGCGAACTCTATCTGAAGTTCTCTGGGCATGGGATTTTGACATATTCCCCAAACCAAAAGGAATGAGTGGGAAACAATCAAGACAACAGATAGAACCACTTGTATTTGAATGAGTTTCAAGCATGCTTGGGTGCTCGTGTGATCTGAGTGACTTGGATTTGTAATACAACTGTCGCGTGGTGCACCGCGACCTCCAGGCACCCCGGAGTTTCTGAAAAAAATTTTTCTGCGATTTTCACGAAACCACTTTTCTTCAACTTGAATTGGGCTAAAAATCCATCCCTGAAAATAAAAATTCTCTGAGTAGTGTGGAAATGCTGATCCTTACCCTGCCTGGGTTGTCCACTGAGCATTTCCGCGAACTCTATCTGAAGTTCTCTGGGCATGGGATTTTGACATATTCCCCAAACCAAAAGGAATGAGTGGGAAACAATCAAGACAACAGATAGAAGCACTTGCATTTGAATGAGTTTCAAGCATGCTTGGGTGCTCGTGTGATCTGAGTGACTCAGTTTTGGAATACAACTGTCGCGTGGTGCACCGCGACCTCCAGGCACCCCGGAGTTTCTGAAAAAAAATTTTCTGCGATTTTCACGAAACCACTTTTCTTCAACTTGAATTGGGCTAAAAATCCATCCCTGAAAATAAAAATTCTCTGAGTAGTGTGGAAATGCTGATCCTTACCCTGCCTGGGTTGTCCACTGAGCATTTCCGCGAACTCTATCTGAAGTTCTCTGGGCATGGGATTTTGACATATTCCCCAAACCAAAAGGAATGAGTGGGAAACAATCAAGACAACAGATAGAACCACTTGTATTTGAATGAGTTTCAAGCATGCTTGGGTGCTCGTGTGATCTGAGTGACTCAGTTTTGGAATACAACTGTCGCGTGGTGCACCGCGACCTCCAGGCACCCCGGAGTTTCTGAAAAAAAATTTTCTGCGATTTTCACAAAACCACTTTTCTTCAACTTGAATTGGGCTAAAAATCCATCCCTGAAAATAAAAATTCTCTGAGTAGTGTGGAAATGCTGATCCTTACCCTGCCTGGGTTGTCCACTGAGCATTTCCGCGAACTCTATCTGAAGTTCTCTGGGCATGGGATTTTGACATATTCCCCAAACCAAAAGGAATGAGTGGGAAACAATCAAGACAACAGATAGAAGCACTTGCATTTGAATGAGTTTCAAGCATGCTTGGGTGCTCGTGTGATCTGAGTGACTCAGTTTTGGAATACAACTGTCGCGTGGTGCACCGCGACCTCCAGGCACCCCGGAGTTTCTGAAAAAAAATTTTCTGCGATTTTCACGAAACCACTTTTCTTCAACTTGAATTGGGCTAAAAATCCATCCCTGAAAATAAAAATTATCTGAGTAGTGTGGAAATGCTGATCCTTACCCTGCCTGGGTTGTCCACTGAGCATTTCCGCGAACTCTATCTGAAGTTCTCTGGGCATGGGATTTTGACATATTCCCCAAACCAAAAGGAATGAGTGGGAAACAATCAAGACAACAGATAGAACCACTTGTATTTGAATGAGTTTCAAGCATGCTTGGGTGCTCGTGTGATCTGAGTGACTTGGATTTGTAATACAACTGTCGCGTGGTGCACCGCGACCTCCAGGCACCCCGGAGTTTCTGAAAAAAAATTTTCTGCGATTTTCACGAAACCACTTTTCTTCAACTTGAATTGGGCTAAAAATCCATCCCTTGAAAATAAAAATTCTCTGAGTAGTGTGGAAATGCTGATCCTTACCCTGCCTGGGTTGTCCACTGAGCATTTCCGCGAACTCTATCTGAAGTTCTCTGGGCATGGGATTTTGACATATTCCCCAAACCAAAAGGAATGAGTGGGAAACAATCAAGACAACAGATAGAAGCACTTGCATTTGAATGAGTTTCAAGCATGCTTGGGTGCTCGTGTGATCTGAGTGACTCAGTTTTGGAATACAACTGTCGCGTGGTGCACCGCGACCTCCAGGCACCCCGGAGTTTCTGAAAAAAAATTTTCTGCGATTTTCACGAAACCACTTTTCTTCAACTTGAATTGGGCTAAAAATCCATCCCTGAAAATAAAAATTCTCTGAGTAGTGTGGAAATGCTGATCCTTACCCTGCCTGGGTTGTCCACTGAGCATTTCCGCGAACTCTATCTGAAGTTCTCTGGGCATGGGATTTTGACATATTCCCCAAACCAAAAGGAATGAGTGGGAAACAATCAAGACAACAGATAGAACCACTTGTATTTGAATGAGTTTCAAGCATGCTTGGGTGCTCGTGTGATCTGAGTGACTTGGATTTGGAATACAACTGTCGCGTGGTGCACCGCGACCTCCAGGCACCCCGGAGTTTCTGAAAAAAAATTTTCTGCGATTTTCACGAAACCACTTTTCTTCAACTTGAATTGGGCTAAAAATCCATCCCTGAAAATAAAAATTCTCTGAGTAGTGTGGAAATGCTGATCCTTACCCTGCCTGGGTTGTCCACTGAGCATTTCCGTGAACTCTATCTGAAGTTCTCTGGGCATGGGATTTTGACATATTCCCCAAACCAAAAGGAATGAGTGGGAAACAATCAAGACAACAGATAGAAGCACTTGCATTTGAATGAGTTTCAAGCATGCTTGGGTGCTCGTGTGATCTGAGTGACTCAGTTTTGGAATACAACTGTCGCGTGGTGCACCGCGACCTCCAGGCACCCCGGAGTTTCTGAAAAAAAATTTTCTGCGATTTTCACGAAACCACTTTTCTTCAACTTGAATTGGGCTAAAAATCCATCCCTGAAAATAAAAATTCTCTGAGTAGTGTGGAAATGCTGATCCTTACCCTGCCTGGGTTGTCCACTGAGCATTTCCGCGAACTCTATCTGAAGTTCTCTGGGCATGGGATTTTGACATATTCCCCAAACCAAAAGGAATGAGTGGGAAACAATCAAGACAACAGATAGAAGCACTTGCATTTGAATGAGTTTCAAGCATGCTTGGGTGCTCGTGTGATCTGAGTGACTCAGTTTTGGAATACAACTGTCGCGTGGTGCACCGCGACCTCCAGGCACCCCGGAGTTTCTGAAAAAAAATTTTCTGCGATTTTCACGAAACCACTTTTCTTCAACTTGAATTGGGCTAAAAATCCATCCCTGAAAATAAAAATTCTCTGAGTAGTGTGGAAATGCTGATCCTTACCCTGCCTGGGTTGTCCACTGAGCATTTCCGCGAACTCTATCTGAAGTTCTCTGGGCATGGGATTTTGACATATTCCCCAAACCAAAAGGAATGAGTGGGAAACAATCAAGACAACAGATAGAACCACTTGTATTTGAATGAGTTTCAAGCATGCTTGGGTGCTCGTGTGATCTGAGTGACTTGGATTTGTAATACAACTGTCGCGTGGTGCACCGCGACCTCCAGGCACCCCGGAGTTTCTGAAAAAAAATTTTCTGCGATTTTCACGAAACCACTTTTCTTCAACTTGAATTGGGCTAAAAATCCATCCCTGAAAATAAAAATTCTCTGAGTAGTGTGGAAATGCTGATCCTTACCCTGCCTGGGTTGTCCACTGAGCATTTCCGCGAACTCTATCTGAAGTTCTCTGGGCATGGGATTTTGACATATTCCCCAAACCAAAAGGAATGAGTGGGAAACAATCAAGACAACAGATAGAAGCACTTGCATTTGAATGAGTTTCAAGCATGCTTGGGTGCTCGTGTGATCTGAGTGACTCAGTTTTGGAATACAACTGTCGCGTGGTGCACCGCGACCTCCAGGCACCCCGGAGTTTCTGAAAAAAAATTTTCTGCGATTTTCACGAAACCACTTTTCTTCAACTTGAATTGGGCTAAAAATCCATCCCTGAAAATAAAAATTCTCTGAGTAGTGTGGAAATGCTGATCCTTACCCTGCCTGGGTTGTCCACTGAGCATTTCCGCGAACTCTATCTGAAGTTCTCTGGGCATGGGATTTTGACATATTCCCCAAACCAAAAGGAATGAGTGGGAAACAATCAAGACAACAGATAGAAGCACTTGCATTTGAATGAGTTTCAAGCATGCTTGGGTGCTCGTGTGATCTGAGTGACTCAGTTTTGGAATACAACTGTCGCGTGGTGCACCGCGACCTCCAGGCACCCCGGAGTTTCTGAAAAAAAATTTTCTGCGATTTTCACGAAACCACTTTTCTTCAACTTGAATTGGGCTAAAAATCCATCCCTGAAAATAAAAATTCTCTGAGTAGTGTGGAAATGCTGATCCTTACCCTGCCTGGGTTGTCCACTGAGCATTTCCGCGAACTCTATCTGAAGTTCTCTGGGCATGGGATTTTGACATATTCCCCAAACCAAAAGGAATGAGTGGGAAACAATCAAGACAACAGATAGAAGCACTTGCATTTGAATGAGTTTCAAGCATGCTTGGGTGCTCGTGTGATCTGAGTGACTCAGTTTTGGAATACAACTGTCGCGTGGTGCACCGCGACCTCCAGGCACCCCGGAGTTTCTGAAAAAAAATTTTCTGCGATTTTCACGAAACCACTTTTCTTCAACTTGAATTGGGCTAAAAATCCATCCCTGAAAATAAAAATTCTCTGAGTAGTGTGGAAATGCTGATCCTTACCCTGCCTGGGTTGTCCACTGAGCATTTCCGCGAACTCTATCTGAAGTTCTCTGGGCATGGGATTTTGACATATTCCCCAAACCAAAAGGAATGAGTGGGAAACAATCAAGACAACAGATAGAAGCACTTGCATTTGAATGAGTTTCAAGCATGCTTGGGTGCTCGTGTGATCTGAGTGACTCAGTTTTGGAATACAACTGTCGCGTGGTGCACCGCGACCTCCAGGCACCCCGGAGTTTCTGAAAAAAAATTTTCTGCGATTTTCACGAAACCACTTTTCTTCAACTTGAATTGGGCTGAAAATCCATCCCTGAAAATAAAAATTCTCTGAGTAGTGTGGAAATGCTGATCCTTACCCTGCCTGGGTTGTCCACTGAGCATTTCCGCGAACTCTATCTGAAGTTCTCTGGGCATGGGATTTTGACATATTCCCCAAACCAAAAGGAATGAGTGGGAAACAATCAAGACAACAGATAGAAGCACTTGCATTTGAATGAGTTTCAAGCATGCTTGGGTGCTCGTGTGATCTGAGTGACTCAGTTTTGGAATACAACTGTCGCGTTGTGCACCGCGACCTCCAGGCACCCCGGAGTTTCTGAAAAAAAATTTTCTGCGATTTTCACGAAACCACTTTTCTTCAACTTGAATTGGGCTAAAAATCCATCCCTGAAAATAAAAATTCTCTGAGTAGTGTGGAAATGCTGATCCTTACCCTGCCTGGGTTGTCCACTGAGCATTTCCGCGAACTCTATCTGAAGTTCTCTGGGCATGGGATTTTGACATATTCCCCAAACCAAAAGGAATGAGTGGGAAACAATCAAGACAACAGATAGAACCACTTGTATTTGAATGAGTTTCAAGCATGCTTGGGTGCTCGTGTGATCTGAGTGACTTGGATTTGTAATACAACTGTCGCGTGGTGCACCGCGACCTCCAGGCACCCCGGAGTTTCTGAAAAAAAATTTTCTGCGATTTTCACGAAACCACTTTTCTTCAACTTGAATTGGGCTAAAAATCCATCCCTGAAAATAAAAATTCTCTGAGTAGTGTGGAAATGCTGATCCTTACCCTGCCTGGGTTGTCCACTGAGCATTTCCGCGAACTCTATCTGAAGTTCTCTGGGCATGGGATTTTGACATATTCCCCAAACCAAAAGGAATGAGTGGGAAACAATCAAGACAACAGATAGAAGCACTTGCATTTGAATGAGTTTCAAGCATGCTTGGGTGCTCGTGTGATCTGAGTGACTCAGTTTTGGAATACAACTGTCGCGTGGTGCACCGCGACCTCCAGGCACCCCGGAGTTTCTGAAAAAAAATTTTCTGCGATTTTCACGAAACCACTTTTCTTCAACTTGAATTGGGCTAAAAATCCATCCCTGAAAATAAAAATTCTCTGAGTAGTGTGGAAATGCTGATCCTTACCCTGCCTGGGTTGTCCACTGAGCATTTCCGCGAACTCTATCTGAAGTTCTCTGGGCATGGGATTTTGACATATTCCCCAAACCAAAAGGAATGAGTGGGAAACAATCAAGACAACAGATAGAACCACTTGTATTTGAATGAGTTTCAAGCATGCTTGGGTGCTCGTGTGATCTGAGTGACTTGGATTTGTAATACAACTGTCGCGTGGTGCACCGCGACCTCCAGGCACCCCGGAGTTTCTGAAAAAAAATTTTCTGCGATTTTCACGAAACCACTTTTCTTCAACTTGAATTGGGCTAAAAATCCATCCCTGAAAATAAAAATTCTCTGAGTAGTGTGGAAATGCTGATCCTTACCCTGCCTGGGTTGTCCACTGAGCATTTCCGCGAACTCTATCTGAAGTTCTCTGGGCATGGGATTTTGACATATTCCCCAAACCAAAAGGAATGAGTGGGAAACAATCAAGACAACAGATAGAACCACTTGTATTTGAATGAGTTTCAAGCATGCTTGGGTGCTCGTGTGATCTGAGTGACTTGGATTTGGAATACAACTGTCGCGTGGTGCACCGCGACCTCCAGGCACCCCGGAGTTTCTGAAAAAAAATTTTCTGCGATTTTCACGAAACCACTTTTCTTCAACTTGAATTGGGCTAAAAATCCATCCCTGAAAATAAAAATTCTCTGAGTAGTGTGGAAATGCTGATCCTTACCCTGCCTGGGTTGTCCACTGAGCATTTCCGCGAACTCTATCTGAAGTTCTCTGGGCATGGGATTTTGACATATTCCCCAAACCAAAAGGAATGAGTGGGAAACAATCAAGACAACAGATAGAAGCACTTGCATTTGAATGAGTTTCAAGCATGCTTGGGTGCTCGTGTGATCTGAGTGACTCAGTTTTGGAATACAACTGTCGCGTGGTGCACCGCGACCTCCAGGCACCCCGGAGTTTCTGAAAAAAAATTTTCTGCGATTTTCACGAAACCACTTTTCTTCAACTTGAATTGGGCTAAAAATCCATCCCTGAAAATAAAAATTCTCTGAGTAGTGTGGAAATGCTGATCCTTACCCTGCCTGGGTTGTCCACTGAGCATTTCCGCGAACTCTATCTGAAGTTCTCTGGGCATGGGATTTTGACATATTCCCCAAACCAAAAGGAATGAGTGGGAAACAATCAAGACAACAGATAGAAGCACTTGCATTTGAATGAGTTTCAAGCATGCTTGGGTGCTCGTGTGATCTGAGTGACTCAGTTTTGGAATACAACTGTCGCGTGGTGCACCGCGACCTCCAGGCACCCCGGAGTTTCTGAAAAAAAATTTTCTGCGATTTTCACGAAACCACTTTTCTTCAACTTGAATTGGGCTAAAAATCCATCCCTGAAAATAAAAATTCTCTGAGTAGTGTGGAAATGCTGATCCTTACCCTGCCTGGGTTGTCCACTGAGCATTTCCGCGAACTCTATCTGAAGTTCTCTGGGCATGGGATTTTGACATATTCCCCAAACCAAAAGGAATGAGTGGGAAACAATCAAGACAACAGATAGAAGCACTTGCATTTGAATGAGTTTCAAGCATGCTTGGGTGCTCGTGTGATCTGAGTGACTCAGTTTTGGAATACAACTGTCGCGTGGTGCACCGCGACCTCCAGGCACCCCGGAGTTTCTGAAAAAAAATTTTCTGCGATTTTCACGAAACCACTTTTCTTCAACTTGAATTGGGCTAAAAATCCATCCCTGAAAATAAAAATTCTCTGAGTAGTGTGGAAATGCTGATCCTTACCCTGCCTGGGTTGTCCACTGAGCATTTCCGCGAACTCTATCTGAAGTTCTCTGGGCATGGGATTTTGACATATTCCCCAAACCAAAAGGAATGAGTGGGAAACAATCAAGACAACAGATAGAACCACTTGTATTTGAATGAGTTTCAAGCATGCTTGGGTGCTCGTGTGATCTGAGTGACTCAGTTTTGGAATACAACTGTCGCGTGGTGCACCGCGACCTCCAGGCACCCCGGAGTTTCTGAAAAAAAATTTTCTGCGATTTTCACGAAACCACTTTTCTTCAACTTGAATTGGGCTAAAAATCCATCCCTGAAAATAAAAATTCTCTGAGTAGTGTGGAAATGCTGATCCTTACCCTGCCTGGGTTGTCCACTGAGCATTTCCGCGAACTCTATCTGAAGTTCTCTGGGCATGGGATTTTGACATATTCCCCAAACCAAAAGGAATGAGTGGGAAACAATCAAGACAACAGATAGAAGCACTTGCATTTGAATGAGTTTCAAGCATGCTTGGGTGCTCGTGTGATCTGAGTGACTCAGTTTTGGAATACAACTGTCGCGTGGTGCACCGCGACCTCCAGGCACCCCGGAGTTTCTGAAAAAAAATTTTCTGCGATTTTCACGAAACCACTTTTCTTCAACTTGAATTGGGCTAAAAATCCATCCCTGAAAATAAAAATTATCTGAGTAGTGTGGAAATGCTGATCCTTACCCTGCCTGGGTTGTCCACTGAGCATTTCCGCGAACTCTATCTGAAGTTCTCTGGGCATGGGATTTTGACATATTCCCCAAACCAAAAGGAATGAGTGGGAAACAATCAAGACAACAGATAGAACCACTTGTATTTGAATGAGTTTCAAGCATGCTTGGGTGCTCGTGTGATCTGAGTGACTTGGATTTGTAATACAAATGTCGCGTGGTGCACCGCGACCTCCAGGCACCCCGGAGTTTCTGAAAAAAAATTTTCTGCGATTTTCACGAAACCACTTTTCTTCAACTTGAATTGGGCTAAAAATCCATCCCTGAAAATAAAAATTCTCTGAGTAGTGTGGAAATGCTGATCCTTACCCTGCCTGGGATGTCCACTGAGCATTTCCGCGAACTCTATCTGAAGTTCTCTGGGCATGGGATTTTGACATATTCCCCAAACCAAAAGGAATGAGTGGGAAACAATCAAGACAACAGATAGAAGCACTTGCATTTGAATGAGTTTCAAGCATGCTTGGGTGCTCGTGTGATCTGAGTGACTCAGTTTTGGAATACAACTGTCGCGTGGTGCACCGCGACCTCCAGGCACCCCGGAGTTTCTGAAAAAAAATTTTCTGCGATTTTCACGAAACCACTTTTCTTCAACTTGAATTGGGCTAAAAATCCATCCCTGAAAATAAAAATTCTCTGAGTAGTGTGGAAATGCTGATCCTTACCCTGCCTGGGTTGTCCACTGAGCATTTCCGCGAACTCTATCTGAAGTTCTCTGGGCATGGGATTTTGACATATTCCCCAAACCAAAAGGAATGAGTGGGAAACAATCAAGACAACAGATAGAAGCACTTGCATTTGAATGAGTTTCAAGCATGCTTGGGTGCTCGTGTGATCTGAGTGACTCAGTTTTGGAATACAACTGTCGCGTGGTGCACCGCGACCTCCAGGCACCCCGGAGTTTCTGAAAAAAAATTTTCTGCGATTTTCACGAAACCACTTTTCTTCAACTTGAATTGGGCTAAAAATCCATCCCTGAAAATAAAAATTCTCTGAGTAGTGTGGAAATGCTGATCCTTACCCTGCCTGGGTTGTCCACTGAGCATTTCCGCGAACTCTATCTGAAGTTCTCTGGGCATGGGATTTTGACATATTCCCCAAACCAAAAGGAATGAGTGGGAAACAATCAAGACAACAGATAGAAGCACTTGCATTTGAATGAGTTTCAAGCATGCTTGGGTGCTCGTGTGATCTGAGTGACTCAGTTTTGGAATACAACTGTCGCGTGGTGCACCGCGACCTCCAGGCACCCCGGAGTTTCTGAAAAAAAATTTTCTGCGATTTTCACGAAACCACTTTTCTTCAACTTGAATTGGGCTAAAAATCCATCCCTGAAAATAAAAATTCTCTGAGTAGTGTGGAAATGCTGATCCTTACCCTGCCTGGGTTGTCCACTGAGCATTTCCGCGAACTCTATCTGAAGTTCTCTGGGCATGGGATTTTGACATATTCCCCAAACCAAAAGGAATGAGTGGGAAACAATCAAGACAAC
This sequence comes from Lepisosteus platostomus, assembly GCF_059453375.1. NCBI lineage: Eukaryota > Metazoa > Chordata > Actinopteri > Semionotiformes > Lepisosteidae > Lepisosteus > Lepisosteus platostomus. Next base: position 81,206,404 of record NC_142612.1, read on the forward strand.
AGATAGAAGCACTTGCATTTGAATGAGTTTCAAGCATGCTTGGGTGCTCGTGTGATCTGAGTGACTCAGTTTTGGAATACAACTGTCGCGTGGTGCACCGCGACCTCCAGGCACCCCGGAGTTTCTGAAAAAAAATTTTCTGCGATTTTCACGAAACCACTTTTCTTCAACTTGAATTGGGCTAAAAATCCATCCCTGAAAATAAAAATTCTCTGAGTAGTGTGGAAATGCTGATCCTTACCCTGCCTGGGTTGTCCACTGAGCATTTCCGCGAACTCTATCTGAAGTTCTCTGGGCATGGGATTTTGACATATTCCCCAAACCAAAAGGAATGAGTGGGAAACAATCAAGACAACAGATAGAACCACTTGTATTTGAATGAGTTTCAAGCATGCTTGGGTGCTCGTGTGATCTGAGTGACTTGGATTTGTAATACAACTGTCGCGTGGTGCACCGCGACCTCCAGGCACCCCGGAGTTTCTGAAAAAAATTTTTCTGCGATTTTCACGAAACCACTTTTCTTCAACTTGAATTGGGCTAAAAATCCATCCCTGAAAATAAAAATTCTCTGAGTAGTGTGGAAATGCTGATCCTTACCCTGCCTGGGTTGTCCACTGAGCATTTCCGCGAACTCTATCTGAAGTTCTCTGGGCATGGGATTTTGACATATTCCCCAAACCAAAAGGAATGAGTGGGAAACAATCAAGACAACAGATAGAACCACTTGTATTTGAATGAGTTTCAAGCATGCTTGGGTGCTCGTGTGATCTGAGTGACTTGGATTTGTAATACAAATGTCGCGTGGTGCACCGCGACCTCCAGGCACCCCGGAGTTTCTGAAAAAAAATTTTCTGCGATTTTCACGAAACCACTTTTCTTCAACTTGAATTGGGCTAAAAATCCATCCCTGAAAATAAAAATTCTCTGAGTAGTGTGGAAATGCTGATCCTTACCCTGCCTGGGATGTCCACTGAGCATTTCCGCGAACTCTATCTGAAGTTCTCTGGGCATGGGATTTTGACATATTCCCCAAACCAAAAGGAATGAGTGGGAAACAATCAAGACAACAGATAGAAGCACTTGCATTTGAATGAGTTTCAAGCATGCTTGGGTGCTCGTGTGATCTGAGTGACTCAGTTTTGGAATACAACTGTCGCGTGGTGCACCGCGACCTCCAGGCACCCCGGAGTTTCTGAAAAAAAATTTTCTGCGATTTTCACGAAACCACTTTTCTTCAACTTGAATTGGGCTAAAAATCCATCCCTGAAAATAAAAATTCTCTGAGTAGTGTGGAAATGCTGATCCTTACCCTGCCTGGGTTGTCCACTGAGCATTTCCGCGAACTCTATCTGAAGTTCTCTGGGCATGGGATTTTGACATATTCCCCAAACCAAAAGGAATGAGTGGGAAACAATCAAGACAACAGATAGAAGCACTTGCATTTGAATGAGTTTCAAGCATGCTTGGGTGCTCGTGTGATCTGAGTGACTCAGTTTTGGAATACAACTGTCGCGTGGTGCACCGCGACCTCCAGGCACCCCGGAGTTTCTGAAAAAAAATTTTCTGCGATTTTCACGAAACCACTTTTCTTCAACTTGAATTGGGCTAAAAATCCATCCCTGAAAATAAAAATTCTCTGAGTAGTGTGGAAATGCTGATCCTTACCCTGCCTGGGTTGTCCACTGAGCATTTCCGCGAACTCTATCTGAAGTTCTCTGGGCATGGGATTTTGACATATTCCCCAAACCAAAAGGAATGAGTGGGAAACAATCAAGACAACAGATAGAAGCACTTGCATTTGAATGAGTTTCAAGCATGCTTGGGTGCTCGTGTGATCTGAGTGACTCAGTTTTGGAATACAACTGTCGCGTGGTGCACCGCGACCTCCAGGCACCCCGGAGTTTCTGAAAAAAAATTTTCTGCGATTTTCACGAAACCACTTTTCTTCAACTTGAATTGGGCTAAAAATCCATCCCTGAAAATAAAAATTCTCTGAGTAGTGTGGAAATGCTGATCCTTACCCTGCCTGGGTTGTCCACTGAGCATTTCCGCGAACTCTATCTGAAGTTCTCTGGGCATGGGATTTTGACATATTCCCCAAACCAAAAGGAATGAGTGGGAAACAATCAAGACAACAGATAGAAGCACTTGCATTTGAATGAGTTTCAAGCATGCTTGGGTGCTCGTGTGATCTGAGTGACTCAGTTTTGGAATACAACTGTCGCGTGGTGCACCGCGACCTCCAGGCACCCCGGAGTTTCTGAAAAAAAATTTTCTGCGATTTTCACGAAACCACTTTTCTTCAACTTGAATTGGGCTAAAAATCCATCCCTGAAAATAAAAATTCTCTGAGTAGTGTGGAAATGCTGATCCTTACCCTGCCTGGGTTGTCCACTGAGCATTTCCGCGAACTCTATCTGAAGTTCTCTGGGCATGGGATTTTGACATATTCCCCAAACCAAAAGGAATGAGTGGGAAACAATCAAGACAACAGATAGAACCACTTGTATTTGAATGAGTTTCAAGCATGCTTGGGTGCTCGTGTGATCTGAGTGACTTGGATTTGTAATACAACTGTCGCGTGGTGCACCGCGACCTCCAGGCACCCCGGAGTTTCTGAAAAAAATTTTTCTGCGATTTTCACGAAACCACTTTTCTTCAACTTGAATTGGGCTAAAAATCCATCCCTGAAAATAAAAATTCTCTGAGTAGTGTGGAAATGCTGATCCTTACCCTGCCTGGGTTGTCCACTGAGCATTTCCGCGAACTCTATCTGAAGTTCTCTGGGCATGGGATTTTGACATATTCCCCAAACCAAAAGGAATGAGTGGGAAACAATCAAGACAACAGATAGAAGCACTTGCATTTGAATGAGTTTCAAGCATGCTTGGGTGCTCGTGTGATCTGAGTGACTCAGTTTTGGAATACAACTGTCGCGTGGTGCACCGCGACCTCCAGGCACCCCGGAGTTTCTGAAAAAAAATTTTCTGCGATTTTCACGAAACCACTTTTCTTCAACTTGAATTGGGCTAAAAATCCATCCCTGAAAATAAAAATTCTCTGAGTAGTGTGGAAATGCTGATCCTTACCCTGCCTGGGTTGTCCACTGAGCATTTCCGCGAACTCTATCTGAAGTTCTCTGGGCATGGGATTTTGACATATTCCCCAAACCAAAAGGAATGAGTGGGAAACAATCAAGACAACAGATAGAACCACTTGTATTTGAATGAGTTTCAAGCATGCTTGGGTGCTCGTGTGATCTGAGTGACTCAGTTTTGGAATACAACTGTCGCGTGGTGCACCGCGACCTCCAGGCACCCCGGAGTTTCTGAAAAAAAATTTTCTGCGATTTTCACGAAACCACTTTTCTTCAACTTGAATTGGGCTAAAAATCCATCCCTGAAAATAAAAATTCTCTGAGTAGTGTGGAAATGCTGATCCTTACCCTGCCTGGGTTGTCCACTGAGCATTTCCGCGAACTCTATCTGAAGTTCTCTGGGCATGGGATTTTGACATATTCCCCAAACCAAAAGGAATGAGTGGGAAACAATCAAGACAACAGATAGAACCACTTGTATTTGAATGAGTTTCAAGCATGCTTGGGTGCTCGTGTGATCTGAGTGACTTGGATTTGTAATACAACTGTCGCGTGGTGCACCGCGACCTCCAGGCACCCCGGAGTTTCTGAAAAAAAATTTTCTGCGATTTTCACGAAACCACTTTTCTTCAACTTGAATTGGGCTAAAAATCCATCCCTGAAAATAAAAATTCTCTGAGTAGTGTGGAAATGCTGATCCTTACCCTGCCTGGGTTGTCCACTGAGCATTTCCGCGAACTCTATCTGAAGTTCTCTGGGCATGGGATTTTGACATATTCCCCAAACCAAAAGGAATGAGTGGGAAACAATCAAGACAACAGATAGAACCACTTGTATTTGAATGAGTTTCAAGCATGCTTGGGTGCTCGTGTGATCTGAGTGACTTGGATTTGGAATACAACTGTCGCGTGGTGCACCGCGACCTCCAGGCACCCCGGAGTTTCTGAAAAAAAATTTTCTGCGATTTTCACGAAACCACTTTTCTTCAACTTGAATTGGGCTAAAAATCCATCCCTGAAAATAAAAATTCTCTGAGTAGTGTGGAAATGCTGATCCTTACCCTGCCTGGGTTGTCCACTGAGCATTTCCGCGAACTCTATCTGAAGTTCTCTGGGCATGGGATTTTGACATATTCCCCAAACCAAAAGGAATGAGTGGGAAACAATCAAGACAACAGATAGAAGCACTTGCATTTGAATGAGTTTCAAGCATGCTTGGGTGCTCGTGTGATCTGAGTGACTCAGTTTTGGAATACAACTGTCGCGTGGTGCACCGCGACCTCCAGGCACCCCGGAGTTTCTGAAAAAAAATTTTCTGCGATTTTCACGAAACCACTTTTCTTCAACTTGAATTGGGCTAAAAATCCATCCCTGAAAATAAAAATTCTCTGAGTAGTGTGGAAATGCTGATCCTTACCCTGCCTGGGTTGTCCACTGAGCATTTCCGCGAACTCTATCTGAAGTTCTCTGGGCATGGGATTTTGACATATTCCCCAAACCAAAAGGAATGAGTGGGAAACAATCAAGACAACAGATAGAAGCACTTGCATTTGAATGAGTTTCAAGCATGCTTGGGTGCTCGTGTGATCTGAGTGACTCAGTTTTGGAATACAACTGTCGCGTGGTGCACCGCGACCTCCAGGCACCCCGGAGTTTCTGAAAAAAAAATTTCTGCGATTTTCACGAAACCACTTTTCTTCAACTTGAATTGGGCTAAAAATCCATCCCTGAAAATAAAAATTCTCTGAGTAGTGTGGAAATGCTGATCCTTACCCTGCCTGGGTTGTCCACTGAGCATTTCCGCGAACTCTATCTGAAGTTCTCTGGGCATGGGATTTTGACATATTCCCCAAACCAAAAGGAATGAGTGGGAAACAATCAAGACAACAGATAGAAGCACTTGCATTTGAATGAGTTTCAAGCATGCTTGGGTGCTCGTGTGATCTGAGTGACTCAGTTTTGGAATACAACTGTCGCGTGGTGCACCGCGACCTCCAGGCACCCCGGAGTTTCTGAAAAAAAATTTTCTGCGATTTTCACGAAACCACTTTTCTTCAACTTGAATTGGGCTAAAAATCCATCCCTGAAAATAAAAATTCTCTGAGTAGTGTGGAAATGCTGATCCTTACCCTGCCTGGGTTGTCCACTGAGCATTTCCGCGAACTCTATCTGAAGTTCTCTGGGCATGGGATTTTGACATATTCCCCAAACCAAAAGGAATGAGTGGGAAACAATCAAGACAACAGATAGAACCACTTGTATTTGAATGAGTTTCAAGCATGCTTGGGTGCTCGTGTGATCTGAGTGACTCGGATTTGTAATACAACTGTCGCGTGGTGCACCGCGACCTCCAGGCACCCCGGAGTTTCTGAAAAAAAATTTTCTGCGATTTTCACGAAACCACTTTTCTTCAACTTGAATTGGGCTAAAAATCCATCCCTGAAAATAAAAATTCTCTGAGTAGTGTGGAAATGCTGATCCTTACCCTGCCTGGGTTGTCCACTGAGCATTTCCGCGAACTCTATCTGAAGTTCTCTGGGCATGGGATTTTGACATATTCCCCAAACCAAAAGGAATGAGTGGGAAACAATCAAGACAACAGATAGAAGCACTTGCATTTGAATGAGTTTCAAGCATGCTTGGGTGCTCGTGTGATCTGAGTGACTCAGTTTTGGAATACAACTGTCGCGTGGTGCACCGCGACCTCCAGGCACCCCGGAGTTTCTGAAAAAAAATTTTCTGCGATTTTCACGAAACCACTTTTCTTCAACTTGAATTGGGCTAAAAATCCATCCCTGAAAATAAAAATTCTCTGAGTAGTGTGGAAATGCTGATCCTTACCCTGCCTGGGTTGTCCACTGAGCATTTCCGCGAACTCTATCTGAAGTTCTCTGGGCATGGGATTTTGACATATTCCCCAAACCAAAAGGAATGAGTGGGAAACAATCAAGACAACAGATAGAACCACTTGTATTTGAATGAGTTTCAAGCATGCTTGGGTGCTCGTGTGATCTGAGTGACTTGGATTTGGAATACAACTGTCGCGTGGTGCACCGCGACCTCCAGGCACCCCGGAGTTTCTGAAAAAAAATTTTCTGCGATTTTCACGAAACCACTTTTCTTCAACTTGAATTGGGCTAAAAATCCATCCCTGAAAATAAAAATTCTCTGAGTAGTGTGGAAATGCTGATCCTTACCCTGCCTGGGTTGTCCACTGAGCATTTCCGTGAACTCTATCTGAAGTTCTCTGGGCATGGGATTTTGACATATTCCCCAAACCAAAAGGAATGAGTGGGAAACAATCAAGACAACAGATAGAAGCACTTGCATTTGAATGAGTTTCAAGCATGCTTGGGTGCTCGTGTGATCTGAGTGACTCAGTTTTGGAATACAACTGTCGCGTGGTGCACCGCGACCTCCAGGCACCCCGGAGTTTCTGAAAAAAAAATTTCTGCGATTTTCACGAAACCACTTTTCTTCAACTTGAATTGGGCTAAAAATCCATCCCTGAAAATAAAAATTCTCTGAGTAGTGTGGAAATGCTGATCCTTACCCTGCCTGGGTTGTCCACTGAGCATTTCCGCGAACTCTATCTGAAGTTCTCTGGGCATGGGATTTTGACATATTCCCCAAACCAAAAGGAATGAGTGGGAAACAATCAAGACAACAGATAGAAGCACTTGCATTTGAATGAGTTTCAAGCATGCTTGGGTGCTCGTGTGATCTGAGTGACTCAGTTTTGGAATACAACTGTCGCGTGGTGCACCGCGACCTCCAGGCACCCCGGAGTTTCTGAAAAAAAATTTTCTGCGATTTTCACGAAACCACTTTTCTTCAACTTGAATTGGGCTAAAAATCCATCCCTGAAAATAAAAATTCTCTGAGTAGTGTGGAAATGCTGATCCTTACCCTGCCTGGGTTGTCCACTGAGCATTTCCGCGAACTCTATCTGAAGTTCTCTGGGCATGGGATTTTGACATATTCCCCAAACCAAAAGGAATGAGTGGGAAACAATCAAGACAACAGATAGAAGCACTTGCATTTGAATGAGTTTCAAGCATGCTTGGGTGCTCGTGTGATCTGAGTGACTCAGTTTTGGAATACAACTGTCGCGTGGTGCACCGCGACCTCCAGGCACCCCGGAGTTTCTGAAAAAAAATTTTCTGCGATTTTCACGAAACCACTTTTCTTCAACTTGAATTGGGCTAAAAATCCATCCCTGAAAATAAAAATTCTCTGAGTAGTGTGGAAATGCTGATCCTTACCCTGCCTGGGTTGTCCACTGAGCATTTCCGCGAACTCTATCTGAAGTTCTCTGGGCATGGGATTTTGACATATTCCCCAAACCAAAAGGAATGAGTGGGAAACAATCAAGACAACAGATAGAAGCACTTGCATTTGAATGAGTTTCAAGCATGCTTGGGTGCTCGTGTGATCTGAGTGACTCAGTTTTGGAATACAACTGTCGCGTGGTGCACCGCGACCTCCAGGCACCCCGGAGTTTCTGAAAAAAAATTTTCTGCGATTTTCACGAAACCACTTTTCTTCAACTTGAATTGGGCTAAAAATCCATCCCTGAAAATAAAAATTCTCTGAGTAGTGTGGAAATGCTGATCCTTACCCTGCCTGGGTTGTCCACTGAGCATTTCCGCGAACTCTATCTGAAGTTCTCTGGGCATGGGATTTTGACATATTCCCCAAACCAAAAGGAATGAGTGGGAAACAATCAAGACAACAGATAGAAGCACTTGCATTTGAATGAGTTTCAAGCATGCTTGGGTGCTCGTGTGATCTGAGTGACTCAGTTTTGGAATACAACTGTCGCGTGGTGCACCGCGACCTCCAGGCACCCCGGAGTTTCTGAAAAAAAATTTTCTGCGATTTTCACGAAACCACTTTTCTTCAACTTGAATTGGGCTAAAAATCCATCCCTGAAAATAAAAATTCTCTGAGTAGTGTGGAAATGCTGATCCTTACCCTGCCTGGGTTGTCCACTGAGCATTTCCGCAAACTCTATCTGAAGTTCTCTGGGCATGGGATTTTGACATATTCCCCAAACCAAAAGGAATGAGTGGGAAACAATCAAGACAACAGATAGAAGCACTTGCATTTGAATGAGTTTCAAGCATGCTTGGGTGCTCGTGTGATCTGAGTGACTCAGTTTTGGAATACAACTGTCGCGTGGTGCACCGCGACCTCCAGGCACCCCGGAGTTTCTGAAAAAAAATTTTCTGCGATTTTCACGAAACCACTTTTCTTCAACTTGAATTGGGCTAAAAATCCATCCCTGAAAATAAAAATTCTCTGAGTAGTGTGGAAATGCTGATCCTTACCCTGCCTGGGTTGTCCACTGAGCATTTCCGCGAACTCTATCTGAAGTTCTCTGGGCATGGGATTTTGACATATTCCCCAAACCAAAAGGAATGAGTGGGAAACAATCAAGACAACAGATAGAACCACTTGTATTTGAATGAGTTTCAAGCATGCTTGGGTGCTCGTGTGATCTGAGTGACTCAGTTTTGGAATACAACTGTCGCGTGGTGCACCGCGACCTCCAGGCACCCCGGAGTTTCTGAAAAAAAATTTTCTGCGATTTTCACAAAACCACTTTTCTTCAACTTGAATTGGGCTGAAAATCCATCCCTGAAAATAAAAATTCTCTGAGTAGTGTGGAAATGCTGATCCTTACCCTGCCTGGGTTGTCCACTGAGCATTTCCGCGAACTCTATCTGAAGTTCTCTGGGCATGGGATTTTGACATATTCCCCAAACCAAAAGGAATGAGTGGGAAACAATCAAGACAACAGATAGAAGCACTTGCATTTGAATGAGTTTCAAGCATGCTTGGGTTCTCGTGTGATCTGAGTGACTCAGTTTTGGAATACAACTGTCGCGTGGTGCACCGCGACCTCCAGGCACCCCGGAGTTTCTGAAAAAAATTTTCTGCGATTTTCACAAAACCACTTTTCTTCAACTTGAATTGGGCTGAAAATCCATCCCTGAAAATAAAAATTCTCTGAGTAGTGTGGAAATGCTGATCCTTACCCTGCCTGGGTTGTCCACTGAGCATTTCCGCGAACTCTATCTGAAGTTCTCTGGGCATGGGATTTTGACATATTCCCCAAACCAAAAGGAATGAGTGGGAAACAATCAAGACAACAGATAGAAGCACTTGCATTTGAATGAGTTTCAAGCATGCTTGGGTGCTCGTGTGATCTGAGTGACTCAGTTTTGGAATACAACTGTCGCGTGGTGCACCGCGACCTCCAGGCACCCCGGAGTTTCTGAAAAAAAATTTTCTGCGATTTTCACGAAACCACTTTTCTTCAACTTGAATTGGGCTAAAAATCCATCCCTGAAAATAAAAATTCTCTGAGTAGTGTGGAAATGCTGATCCTTACCCTGCCTGGGTTGTCCACTGAGCATTTCCGCGAACTCTATCTGAAGTTCTCTGGGCATGGGATTTTGACATATTCCCCAAACCAAAAGGAATGAGTGGGAAACAATCAAGACAACAGATAGAAGCACTTGCATTTGAATGAGTTTCAAGCATGCTTGGGTGCTCGTGTGATCTGAGTGACTCAGTTTTGGAATACAACTGTCGCGTGGTGCACCGCGACCTCCAGGCACCCCGGAGTTTCTGAAAAAAAATTTTCTGCGATTTTCACGAAACCACTTTTCTTCAACTTGAATTGGGCTAAAAATCCATCCCTGAAAATAAAAATTCTCTGAGTAGTGTGGAAATGCTGATCCTTACCCTGCCTGGGTTGTCCACTGAGCATTTCCGCGAACTCTATCTGAAGTTCTCTGGGCATGGGATTTTGACATATTCCCCAAACCAAAAGGAATGAGTGGGAAACAATCAAGACAACAGATAGAACCACTTGTATTTGAATGAGTTTCAAGCATGCTTGGGTGCTCGTGTGATCTGAGTGACTCGGATTTGTAATACAACTGTCGCGTGGTGCACCGCGACCTCCAGGCACCCCGGAGTTTCTGAAAAAAAATTTTCTGCGATTTTCACGAAACCACTTTTCTTCAACTTGAATTGGGCTAAAAATCCATCCCTGAAAATAAAAATTCTCTGAGTAGTGTGGAAATGCTGATCCTTACCCTGCCTGGGTTGTCCACTGAGCATTTCCGCGAACTCTATCTGAAGTTCTCTGGGCATGGGATTTTGACATATTCCCCAAACCAAAAGGAATGAGTGGGAAACAATCAAGACAACAGATAGAAGCACTTGCATTTGAATGAGTTTCAAGCATGCTTGGGTGCTCGTGTGATCTGAGTGACTCAGTTTTGGAATACAACTGTCGCGTGGTGCACCGCGACCTCCAGGCACCCCGGAGTTTCTGAAAAAAAATTTTCTGCGATTTTCACGAAACCACTTTTCTTCAACTTGAATTGGGCTAAAAATCCATCCCTGAAAATAAAAATTCTCTGAGTAGTGTGGAAATGCTGATCCTTACCCTGCCTGGGTTGTCCACTGAGCATTTCCGCGAACTCTATCTGAAGTTCTCTGGGCATGGGATTTTGACATATTCCCCAAACCAAAAGGAATGAGTGGGAAACAATCAAGACAACAGATAGAACCACTTGTATTTGAATGAGTTTCAAGCATGCTTGGGTGCTCGTGTGATCTGAGTGACTCGGATTTGTAATACAACTGTCGCGTGGTGCACCGCGACCTCCAGGCACCCCGGAGTTTCTGAAAAAAAATTTTCTGCGATTTTCACGAAACCACTTTTCTTCAACTTGAATTGGGCTAAAAATCCATCCCTGAAAATAAAAATTCTCTGAGTAGTGTGGAAATGCTGATCCTTACCCTGCCTGGGTTGTCCACTGAGCATTTCCGCGAACTCTATCTGAAGTTCTCTGGGCATGGGATTTTGACATATTCCCCAAACCAAAAGGAATGAGTGGGAAACAATCAAGACAACAGATAGAACCACTTGTATTTGAATGAGTTTCAAGCATGCTTGGGTGCTCGTGTGATCTGAGTGACTTGGATTTGTAATACAACTGTCGCGTGGTGCACCGCGACCTCCAGGCACCCCGGAGTTTCTGAAAAAAAATTTTCTGCGATTTTCACGAAACCACTTTTCTTCAACTTGAATTGGGCTAAAAATCCATCCCTGAAAATAAAAATTCTCTGAGTAGTGTGGAAATGCTGATCCTTACCCTGCCTGGGTTGTCCACTGAGCATTTCCGCGAACTCTATCTGAAGTTCTCTGGGCATGGGATTTTGACATATTCCCCAAACCAAAAGGAATGAGTGGGAAACAATCAAGACAACAGATAGAACCACTTGTATTTGAATGAGTTTCAAGCATGCTTGGGTGCTCGTGTGATCTGAGTGACTTGGATTTGGAATACAACTGTCGCGTGGTGCACCGCGACCTCCAGGCACCCCGGAGTTTCTGAAAAAAAATTTTCTGCGATTTTCACGAAACCACTTTTCTTCAACTTGAATTGGGCTAAAAATCCATCCCTGAAAATAAAAATTCTCTGAGTAGTGTGGAAATGCTGATCCTTACCCTGCCTGGGTTGTCCACTGAGCATTTCCGCGAACTCTATCTGAAGTTCTCTGGGCATGGGATTTTGACATATTCCCCAAACCAAAAGGAATGAGTGGGAAACAATCAAGACAACAGATAGAAGCACTTGCATTTGAATGAGTTTCAAGCATGCTTGGGTGCTCGTGTGATCTGAGTGACTCAGTTTTGGAATACAACTGTCGCGTGGTGCACCGCGACCTCCAGGCACCCCGGAGTTTCTGAAAAAAAATTTTCTGCGATTTTCACGAAACCACTTTTCTTCAACTTGAATTGGGCTAAAAATCCATCCCTGAAAATAAAAATTCTCTGAGTAGTGTGGAAATGCTGATCCTTACCCTGCCTGGGTTGTCCACTGAGCATTTCCGCGAACTCTATCTGAAGTTCTCTGGGCATGGGATTTTGACATATTCCCCAAACCAAAAGGAATGAGTGGGAAACAATCAAGACAACAGATAGAAGCACTTGCATTTGAATGAGTTTCAAGCATGCTTGGGTGCTCGTGTGATCTGAGTGACTCAGTTTTGGAATACAACTGTCGCGTGGTGCACCGCGACCTCCAGGCACCCCGGAGTTTCTGAAAAAAAATTTTCTGCGATTTTCACGAAACCACTTTTCTTCAACTTGAATTGGGCTAAAAATCCATCCCTGAAAATAAAAATTCTCTGAGTAGTGTGGAAATGCTGATCCTTACCCTGCCTGGGTTGTCCACTGAGCATTTCCGCAAACTCTATCTGAAGTTCTCTGGGCATGGGATTTTGACATATTCCCCAAACCAAAAGGAATGAGTGGGAAACAATCAAGACAACAGATAGAAGCACTTGCATTTGAATGAGTTTCAAGCATGCTTGGGTGCTCGTGTGATCTGAGTGACTCAGTTTTGGAATACAACTGTCGCGTGGTGCACCGCGACCTCCAGGCACCCCGGAGTTTCTGAAAAAAAATTTTCTGCGATTTTCACGAAACCACTTTTCTTCAACTTGAATTGGGCTAAAAATCCATCCCTGAAAATAAAAATTCTCTGAGTAGTGTGGAAATGCTGATCCTTACCCTGCCTGGGTTGTCCACTGAGCATTTCCGCGAACTCTATCTGAAGTTCTCTGGGCATGGGATTTTGACATATTCCCCAAACCAAAAGGAATGAGTGGGAAACAATCAAGACAACAGATAGAACCACTTGTATTTGAATGAGTTTCAAGCATGCTTGGGTGCTCGTGTGATCTGAGTGACTCAGTTTTGGAATACAACTGTCGCGTGGTGCACCGCGACCTCCAGGCACCCCGGAGTTTCTGAAAAAAAATTTTCTGCGATTTTCACAAAACCACTTTTCTTCAACTTGAATTGGGCTGAAAATCCATCCCTGAAAATAAAAATTCTCTGAGTAGTGTGGAAATGCTGATCCTTACCCTGCCTGGGTTGTCCACTGAGCATTTCCGCGAACTCTATCTGAAGTTCTCTGGGCATGGGATTTTGACATATTCCCCAAACCAAAAGGAATGAGTGGGAAACAATCAAGACAACAGATAGAAGCACTTGCATTTGAATGAGTTTCAAGCATGCTTGGGTTCTCGTGTGATCTGAGTGACTCAGTTTTGGAATACAACTGTCGCGTGGTGCACCGCGACCTCCAGGCACCCCGGAGTTTCTGAAAAAAATTTTCTGCGATTTTCACAAAACCACTTTTCTTCAACTTGAATTGGGCTGAAAATCCATCCCTGAAAATAAAAATTCTCTGAGTAGTGTGGAAATGCTGATCCTTACCCTGCCTGGGTTGTCCACTGAGCATTTCCGCGAACTCTATCTGAAGTTCTCTGGGCATGGGATTTTGACATATTCCCCAAACCAAAAGGAATGAGTGGGAAACAATCAAGACAACAGATAGAAGCACTTGCATTTGAATGAGTTTCAAGCATGCTTGGGTGCTCGTGTGATCTGAGTGACTCAGTTTTGGAATACAACTGTCGCGTGGTGCACCGCGACCTCCAGGCACCCCGGAGTTTCTGAAAAAAAATTTTCTGCGATTTTCACGAAACCACTTTTCTTCAACTTGAATTGGGCTAAAAATCCATCCCTGAAAATAAAAATTCTCTGAGTAGTGTGGAAATGCTGATCCTTACCCTGCCTGGGTTGTCCACTGAGCATTTCCGCGAACTCTATCTGAAGTTCTCTGGGCATGGGATTTTGACATATTCCCCAAACCAAAAGGAATGAGTGGGAAACAATCAAGACAACAGATAGAACCACTTGTATTTGAATGAGTTTCAAGCATGCTTGGGTGCTCGTGTGATCTGAGTGACTTGGATTTGGAATACAACTGTCGCGTGGTGCACCGCGACCTCCAGGCACCCCGGAGTTTCTGAAAAAAAATTTTCTGCGATTTTCACGAAACCACTTTTCTTCAACTTGAATTGGGCTAAAAATCCATCCCTGAAAATAAAAATTCTCTGAGTAGTGTGGAAATGCTGATCCTTACCCTGCCTGGGTTGTCCACTGAGCATTTCCGTGAACTCTATCTGAAGTTCTCTGGGCATGGGATTTTGACATATTCCCCAAACCAAAAGGAATGAGTGGGAAACAATCAAGACAACAGATAGAAGCACTTGCATTTGAATGAGTTTCAAGCATGCTTGGGTGCTCGTGTGATCTGAGTGACTCAGTTTTGGAATACAACTGTCGCGTGGTGCACCGCGACCTCCAGGCACCCCGGAGTTTCTGAAAAAAAAATTTCTGCGATTTTCACGAAACCACTTTTCTTCAACTTGAATTGGGCTAAAAATCCATCCCTGAAAATAAAAATTCTCTGAGTAGTGTGGAAATGCTGATCCTTACCCTGCCTGGGTTGTCCACTGAGCATTTCCGCGAACTCTATCTGAAGTTCTCTGGGCATGGGATTTTGACATATTCCCCAAACCAAAAGGAATGAGTGGGAAACAATCAAGACAACAGATAGAAGCACTTGCATTTGAATGAGTTTCAAGCATGCTTGGGTGCTCGTGTGATCTGAGTGACTCAGTTTTGGAATACAACTGTCGCGTGGTGCACCGCGACCTCCAGGCACCCCGGAGTTTCTGAAAAAAAATTTTCTGCGATTTTCACGAAACCACTTTTCTTCAACTTGAATTGGGCTAAAAATCCATCCCTGAAAATAAAAATTCTCTGAGTAGTGTGGAAATGCTGATCCTTACCCTGCCTGGGTTGTCCACTGAGCATTTCCGCGAACTCTATCTGAAGTTCTCTGGGCATGGGATTTTGACATATTCCCCAAACCAAAAGGAATGAGTGGGAAACAATCAAGACAACAGATAGAAGCACTTGCATTTGAATGAGTTTCAAGCATGCTTGGGTGCTCGTGTGATCTGAGTGACTCAGTTTTGGAATACAACTGTCGCGTGGTGCACCGCGACCTCCAGGCACCCCGGAGTTTCTGAAAAAAAATTTTCTGCGATTTTCACGAAACCACTTTTCTTCAACTTGAATTGGGCTAAAAATCCATCCCTGAAAATAAAAATTCTCTGAGTAGTGTGGAAATGCTGATCCTTACCCTGCCTGGGTTGTCCACTGAGCATTTCCGCGAACTCTATCTGAAGTTCTCTGGGCATGGGATTTTGACATATTCCCCAAACCAAAAGGAATGAGTGGGAAACAATCAAGACAACAGATAGAAGCACTTGCATTTGAATGAGTTTCAAGCATGCTTGGGTGCTCGTGTGATCTGAGTGACTCAGTTTTGGAATACAACTGTCGCGTGGTGCACCGCGACCTCCAGGCACCCCGGAGTTTCTGAAAAAAAATTTTCTGCGATTTTCACGAAACCACTTTTCTTCAACTTGAATTGGGCTAAAAATCCATCCCTGAAAATAAAAATTCTCTGAGTAGTGTGGAAATGCTGATCCTTACCCTGCCTGGGTTGTCCACTGAGCATTTCCGCGAACTCTATCTGAAGTTCTCTGGGCATGGGATTTTGACATATTCCCCAAACCAAAAGGAATGAGTGGGAAACAATCAAGACAACAGATAGAAGCACTTGCATTTGAATGAGTTTCAAGCATGCTTGGGTGCTCGTGTGATCTGAGTGACTCAGTTTTGGAATACAACTGTCGCGTGGTGCACCGCGACCTCCAGGCACCCCGGAGTTTCTGAAAAAAAATTTTCTGCGATTTTCACGAAACCACTTTTCTTCAACTTGAATTGGGCTAAAAATCCATCCCTGAAAATAAAAATTCTCTGAGTAGTGTGGAAATGCTGATCCTTACCCTGCCTGGGTTGTCCACTGAGCATTTCCGTGAACTCTATCTGAAGTTCTCTGGGCATGGGATTTTGACATATTCCCCAAACCAAAAGGAATGAGTGGGAAACAATCAAGACAACAGATAGAAGCACTTGCATTTGAATGAGTTTCAAGCATGCTTGGGTGCTCGTGTGATCTGAGTGACTCAGTTTTGGAATACAACTGTCGCGTGGTGCACCGCGACCTCCAGGCACCCCGGAGTTTCTGAAAAAAAAATTTCTGCGATTTTCACGAAACCACTTTTCTTCAACTTGAATTGGGCTAAAAATCCATCCCTGAAAATAAAAATTCTCTGAGTAGTGTGGAAATGCTGATCCTTACCCTGCCTGGGTTGTCCACTGAGCATTTCCGCGAACTCTATCTGAAGTTCTCTGGGCATGGGATTTTGACATATTCCCCAAACCAAAAGGAATGAGTGGGAAACAATCAAGACAACAGATAGAAGCACTTGCATTTGAATGAGTTTCAAGCATGCTTGGGTGCTCGTGTGATCTGAGTGACTCAGTTTTGGAATACAACTGTCGCGTGGTGCACCGCGACCTCCAGGCACCCCGGAGTTTCTGAAAAAAAATTTTCTGCGATTTTCACGAAACCACTTTTCTTCAACTTGAATTGGGCTAAAAATCCATCCCTGAAAATAAAAATTCTCTGAGTAGTGTGGAAATGCTGATCCTTACCCTGCCTGGGTTGTCCACTGAGCATTTCCGCGAACTCTATCTGAAGTTCTCTGGGCATGGGATTTTGACATATTCCCCAAACCAAAAGGAATGAGTGGGAAACAATCAAGACAACAGATAGAAGCACTTGCATTTGAATGAGTTTCAAGCATGCTTGGGTGCTCGTGTGATCTGAGTGACTCAGTTTTGGAATACAACTGTCGCGTGGTGCACCGCGACCTCCAGGCACCCCGGAGTTTCTGAAAAAAAATTTTCTGCGATTTTCACGAAACCACTTTTCTTCAACTTGAATTGGGCTAAAAATCCATCCCTGAAAATAAAAATTCTCTGAGTAGTGTGGAAATGCTGATCCTTACCCTGCCTGGGTTGTCCACTGAGCATTTCCGCGAACTCTATCTGAAGTTCTCTGGGCATGGGATTTTGACATATTCCCCAAACCAAAAGGAATGAGTGGGAAACAATCAAGACAACAGATAGAAGCACTTGCATTTGAATGAGTTTCAAGCATGCTTGGGTGCTCGTGTGATCTGAGTGACTCAGTTTTGGAATACAACTGTCGCGTGGTGCACCGCGACCTCCAGGCACCCCGGAGTTTCTGAAAAAAAATTTTCTGCGATTTTCACGAAACCACTTTTCTTCAACTTGAATTGGGCTAAAAATCCATCCCTGAAAATAAAAATTCTCTGAGTAGTGTGGAAATGCTGATCCTTACCCTGCCTGGGTTGTCCACTGAGCATTTCCGCGAACTCTATCTGAAGTTCTCTGGGCATGGGATTTTGACATATTCCCCAAACCAAAAGGAATGAGTGGGAAACAATCAAGACAACAGATAGAAGCACTTGCATTTGAATGAGTTTCAAGCATGCTTGGGTGCTCGTGTGATCTGAGTGACTCAGTTTTGGAATACAACTGTCGCGTGGTGCACCGCGACCTCCAGGCACCCCGGAGTTTCTGAAAAAAAATTTTCTGCGATTTTCACGAAACCACTTTTCTTCAACTTGAATTGGGCTAAAAATCCATCCCTGAAAATAAAAATTCTCTGAGTAGTGTGGAAATGCTGATCCTTACCCTGCCTGGGTTGTCCACTGAGCATTTCCGCAAACTCTATCTGAAGTTCTCTGGGCATGGGATTTTGACATATTCCCCAAACCAAAAGGAATGAGTGGGAAACAATCAAGACAACAGATAGAACCACTTGTATTTGAATGAGTTTCAAGCATGCTTGGGTGCTCGTGTGATCTGAGTGACTCGGATTTGTAATACAACTGTCGCGTGGTGCACCGCGACCTCCAGGCACCCCGGAGTTTCTGAAAAAAAATTTTCTGCGATTTTCACGAAACCACTTTTCTTCAACTTGAATTGGGCTAAAAATCCATCCCTGAAAATAAAAATTCTCTGAGTAGTGTGGAAATGCTGATCCTTACCCTGCCTGGGTTGTCCACTGAGCATTTCCGCGAACTCTATCTGAAGTTCTCTGGGCATGGGATTTTGACATATTCCCCAAACCAAAAGGAATGAGTGGGAAACAATCAAGACAACAGATAGAACCACTTGTATTTGAATGAGTTTCAAGCATGCTTGGGTGCTCGTGTGATCTGAGTGACTTGGATTTGTAATACAACTGTCGCGTGGTGCACCGCGACCTCCAGGCACCCCGGAGTTTCTGAAAAAAAATTTTCTGCGATTTTCACGAAACCACTTTTCTTCAACTTGAATTGGGCTAAAAATCCATCCCTGAAAATAAAAATTCTCTGAGTAGTGTGGAAATGCTGATCCTTACCCTGCCTGGGTTGTCCACTGAGCATTTCCGCGAACTCTATCTGAAGTTCTCTGGGCATGGGATTTTGACATATTCCCCAAACCAAAAGGAATGAGTGGGAAACAATCAAGACAACAGATAGAACCACTTGTATTTGAATGAGTTTCAAGCATGCTTGGGTGCTCGTGTGATCTGAGTGACTTGGATTTGGAATACAACTGTCGCGTGGTGCACCGCGACCTCCAGGCACCCCGGAGTTTCTGAAAAAAAATTTTCTGCGATTTTCACGAAACCACTTTTCTTCAACTTGAATTGGGCTAAAAATCCATCCCTGAAAATAAAAATTCTCTGAGTAGTGTGGAAATGCTGATCCTTACCCTGCCTGGGTTGTCCACTGAGCATTTCCGCGAACTCTATCTGAAGTTCTCTGGGCATGGGATTTTGACATATTCCCCAAACCAAAAGGAATGAGTGGGAAACAATCAAGACAACAGATAGAAGCACTTGCATTTGAATGAGTTTCAAGCATGCTTGGGTGCTCGTGTGATCTGAGTGACTCAGTTTTGGAATACAACTGTCGCGTGGTGCACCGCGACCTCCAGGCACCCCGGAGTTTCTGAAAAAAAATTTTCTGCGATTTTCACGAAACCACTTTTCTTCAACTTGAATTGGGCTAAAAATCCATCCCTGAAAATAAAAATTCTCTGAGTAGTGTGGAAATGCTGATCCTTACCCTGCCTGGGTTGTCCACTGAGCATTTCCGCGAACTCTATCTGAAGTTCTCTGGGCATGGGATTTTGACATATTCCCCAAACCAAAAGGAATGAGTGGGAAACAATCAAGACAACAGATAGAAGCACTTGCATTTGAATGAGTTTCAAG
This sequence comes from Lepisosteus platostomus, assembly GCF_059453375.1. NCBI lineage: Eukaryota > Metazoa > Chordata > Actinopteri > Semionotiformes > Lepisosteidae > Lepisosteus > Lepisosteus platostomus. The sequence goes on from NC_142612.1 coordinate 81,225,660, forward strand.
CATGCTTGGGTGCTCGTGTGATCTGAGTGACTCAGTTTTGGAATACAACTGTCGCGTGGTGCACCGCGACCTCCAGGCACCCCGGAGTTTCTGAAAAAAAATTTTCTGCGATTTTCACGAAACCACTTTTCTTCAACTTGAATTGGGCTAAAAATCCATCCCTGAAAATAAAAATTCTCTGAGTAGTGTGGAAATGCTGATCCTTACCCTGCCTGGGTTGTCCACTGAGCATTTCCGCAAACTCTATCTGAAGTTCTCTGGGCATGGGATTTTGACATATTCCCCAAACCAAAAGGAATGAGTGGGAAACAATCAAGACAACAGATAGAAGCACTTGCATTTGAATGAGTTTCAAGCATGCTTGGGTGCTCGTGTGATCTGAGTGACTCAGTTTTGGAATACAACTGTCGCGTGGTGCACCGCGACCTCCAGGCACCCCGGAGTTTCTGAAAAAAAATTTTCTGCGATTTTCACGAAACCACTTTTCTTCAACTTGAATTGGGCTAAAAATCCATCCCTGAAAATAAAAATTCTCTGAGTAGTGTGGAAATGCTGATCCTTACCCTGCCTGGGTTGTCCACTGAGCATTTCCGCGAACTCTATCTGAAGTTCTCTGGGCATGGGATTTTGACATATTCCCCAAACCAAAAGGAATGAGTGGGAAACAATCAAGACAACAGATAGAACCACTTGTATTTGAATGAGTTTCAAGCATGCTTGGGTGCTCGTGTGATCTGAGTGACTCGGATTTGTAATACAACTGTCGCGTGGTGCACCGCGACCTCCAGGCACCCCGGAGTTTCTGAAAAAAAATTTTCTGCGATTTTCACGAAACCACTTTTCTTCAACTTGAATTGGGCTAAAAATCCATCCCTGAAAATAAAAATTCTCTGAGTAGTGTGGAAATGCTGATCCTTACCCTGCCTGGGTTGTCCACTGAGCATTTCCGCGAACTCTATCTGAAGTTCTCTGGGCATGGGATTTTGACATATTCCCCAAACCAAAAGGAATGAGTGGGAAACAATCAAGACAACAGATAGAACCACTTGTATTTGAATGAGTTTCAAGCATGCTTGGGTGCTCGTGTGATCTGAGTGACTTGGATTTGTAATACAACTGTCGCGTGGTGCACCGCGACCTCCAGGCACCCCGGAGTTTCTGAAAAAAAATTTTCTGCGATTTTCACGAAACCACTTTTCTTCAACTTGAATTGGGCTAAAAATCCATCCCTGAAAATAAAAATTCTCTGAGTAGTGTGGAAATGCTGATCCTTACCCTGCCTGGGTTGTCCACTGAGCATTTCCGCGAACTCTATCTGAAGTTCTCTGGGCATGGGATTTTGACATATTCCCCAAACCAAAAGGAATGAGTGGGAAACAATCAAGACAACAGATAGAACCACTTGTATTTGAATGAGTTTCAAGCATGCTTGGGTGCTCGTGTGATCTGAGTGACTTGGATTTGGAATACAACTGTCGCGTGGTGCACCGCGACCTCCAGGCACCCCGGAGTTTCTGAAAAAAAATTTTCTGCGATTTTCACGAAACCACTTTTCTTCAACTTGAATTGGGCTAAAAATCCATCCCTGAAAATAAAAATTCTCTGAGTAGTGTGGAAATGCTGATCCTTACCCTGCCTGGGTTGTCCACTGAGCATTTCCGCGAACTCTATCTGAAGTTCTCTGGGCATGGGATTTTGACATATTCCCCAAACCAAAAGGAATGAGTGGGAAACAATCAAGACAACAGATAGAAGCACTTGCATTTGAATGAGTTTCAAGCATGCTTGGGTGCTCGTGTGATCTGAGTGACTCAGTTTTGGAATACAACTGTCGCGTGGTGCACCGCGACCTCCAGGCACCCCGGAGTTTCTGAAAAAAAATTTTCTGCGATTTTCACGAAACCACTTTTCTTCAACTTGAATTGGGCTAAAAATCCATCCCTGAAAATAAAAATTCTCTGAGTAGTGTGGAAATGCTGATCCTTACCCTGCCTGGGTTGTCCACTGAGCATTTCCGCGAACTCTATCTGAAGTTCTCTGGGCATGGGATTTTGACATATTCCCCAAACCAAAAGGAATGAGTGGGAAACAATCAAGACAACAGATAGAAGCACTTGCATTTGAATGAGTTTCAAGCATGCTTGGGTGCTCGTGTGATCTGAGTGACTCAGTTTTGGAATACAACTGTCGCGTGGTGCACCGCGACCTCCAGGCACCCCGGAGTTTCTGAAAAAAAAATTTCTGCGATTTTCACGAAACCACTTTTCTTCAACTTGAATTGGGCTAAAAATCCATCCCTGAAAATATAAATTCTCTGAGTAGTGTGGAAATGCTGATCCTTACCCTGCCTGGGTTGTCCACTGAGCATTTCCGCGAACTCTATCTGAAGTTCTCTGGGCATGGGATTTTGACATATTCCCCAAACCAAAAGGAATGAGTGGGAAACAATCAAGACAACAGATAGAAGCACTTGCATTTGAATGAGTTTCAAGCATGCTTGGGTGCTCGTGTGATCTGAGTGACTCAGTTTTGGAATACAACTGTCGCGTGGTGCACCGCGACCTCCAGGCACCCCGGAGTTTCTGAAAAAAAATTTTCTGCGATTTTCACGAAACCACTTTTCTTCAACTTGAATTGGGCTAAAAATCCATCCCTGAAAATAAAAATTCTCTGAGTAGTGTGGAAATGCTGATCCTTACCCTGCCTGGGTTGTCCACTGAGCATTTCCGCGAACTCTATCTGAAGTTCTCTGGGCATGGGATTTTGACATATTCCCCAAACCAAAAGGAATGAGTGGGAAACAATCAAGACAACAGATAGAACCACTTGTATTTGAATGAGTTTCAAGCATGCTTGGGTGCTCGTGTGATCTGAGTGACTCGGATTTGTAATACAACTGTCGCGTGGTGCACCGCGACCTCCAGGCACCCCGGAGTTTCTGAAAAAAAATTTTCTGCGATTTTCACGAAACCACTTTTCTTCAACTTGAATTGGGCTAAAAATCCATCCCTGAAAATAAAAATTCTCTGAGTAGTGTGGAAATGCTGATCCTTACCCTGCCTGGGTTGTCCACTGAGCATTTCCGCGAACTCTATCTGAAGTTCTCTGGGCATGGGATTTTGACATATTCCCCAAACCAAAAGGAATGAGTGGGAAACAATCAAGACAACAGATAGAAGCACTTGCATTTGAATGAGTTTCAAGCATGCTTGGGTGCTCGTGTGATCTGAGTGACTCAGTTTTGGAATACAACTGTCGCGTGGTGCACCGCGACCTCCAGGCACCCCGGAGTTTCTGAAAAAAAATTTTCTGCGATTTTCACGAAACCACTTTTCTTCAACTTGAATTGGGCTAAAAATCCATCCCTGAAAATAAAAATTCTCTGAGTAGTGTGGAAATGCTGATCCTTACCCTGCCTGGGTTGTCCACTGAGCATTTCCGCGAACTCTATCTGAAGTTCTCTGGGCATGGGATTTTGACATATTCCCCAAACCAAAAGGAATGAGTGGGAAACAATCAAGACAACAGATAGAACCACTTGTATTTGAATGAGTTTCAAGCATGCTTGGGTGCTCGTGTGATCTGAGTGACTTGGATTTGGAATACAACTGTCGCGTGGTGCACCGCGACCTCCAGGCACCCCGGAGTTTCTGAAAAAAAATTTTCTGCGATTTTCACGAAACCACTTTTCTTCAACTTGAATTGGGCTAAAAATCCATCCCTGAAAATAAAAATTCTCTGAGTAGTGTGGAAATGCTGATCCTTACCCTGCCTGGGTTGTCCACTGAGCATTTCCGTGAACTCTATCTGAAGTTCTCTGGGCATGGGATTTTGACATATTCCCCAAACCAAAAGGAATGAGTGGGAAACAATCAAGACAACAGATAGAAGCACTTGCATTTGAATGAGTTTCAAGCATGCTTGGGTGCTCGTGTGATCTGAGTGACTCAGTTTTGGAATACAACTGTCGCGTGGTGCACCGCGACCTCCAGGCACCCCGGAGTTTCTGAAAAAAAAATTTCTGCGATTTTCACGAAACCACTTTTCTTCAACTTGAATTGGGCTAAAAATCCATCCCTGAAAATAAAAATTCTCTGAGTAGTGTGGAAATGCTGATCCTTACCCTGCCTGGGTTGTCCACTGAGCATTTCCGCGAACTCTATCTGAAGTTCTCTGGGCATGGGATTTTGACATATTCCCCAAACCAAAAGGAATGAGTGGGAAACAATCAAGACAACAGATAGAAGCACTTGCATTTGAATGAGTTTCAAGCATGCTTGGGTGCTCGTGTGATCTGAGTGACTCAGTTTTGGAATACAACTGTCGCGTGGTGCACCGCGACCTCCAGGCACCCCGGAGTTTCTGAAAAAAAATTTTCTGCGATTTTCACGAAACCACTTTTCTTCAATTTGAATTGGGCTAAAAATCCATCCCTGAAAATAAAAATTCTCTGAGTAGTGTGGAAATGCTGATCCTTACCCTGCCTGGGTTGTCCACTGAGCATTTCCGCGAACTCTATCTGAAGTTCTCTGGGCATGGGATTTTGACATATTCCCCAAACCAAAAGGAATGAGTGGGAAACAATCAAGACAACAGATAGAAGCACTTGCATTTGAATGAGTTTCAAGCATGCTTGGGTGCTCGTGTGATCTGAGTGACTCAGTTTTGGAATACAACTGTCGCGTGGTGCACCGCGACCTCCAGGCACCCCGGAGTTTCTGAAAAAAAATTTTCTGCGATTTTCACGAAACCACTTTTCTTCAACTTGAATTGGGCTAAAAATCCATCCCTGAAAATAAAAATTCTCTGAGTAGTGTGGAAATGCTGATCCTTACCCTGCCTGGGTTGTCCACTGAGCATTTCCGCGAACTCTATCTGAAGTTCTCTGGGCATGGGATTTTGACATATTCCCCAAACCAAAAGGAATGAGTGGGAAACAATCAAGACAACAGATAGAAGCACTTGCATTTGAATGAGTTTCAAGCATGCTTGGGTGCTCGTGTGATCTGAGTGACTCAGTTTTGGAATACAACTGTCGCGTGGTGCACCGCGACCTCCAGGCACCCCGGAGTTTCTGAAAAAAAATTTTCTGCGATTTTCACGAAACCACTTTTCTTCAACTTGAATTGGGCTAAAAATCCATCCCTGAAAATAAAAATTCTCTGAGTAGTGTGGAAATGCTGATCCTTACCCTGCCTGGGTTGTCCACTGAGCATTTCCGCGAACTCTATCTGAAGTTCTCTGGGCATGGGATTTTGACATATTCCCCAAACCAAAAGGAATGAGTGGGAAACAATCAAGACAACAGATAGAAGCACTTGCATTTGAATGAGTTTCAAGCATGCTTGGGTGCTCGTGTGATCTGAGTGACTCAGTTTTGGAATACAACTGTCGCGTGGTGCACCGCGACCTCCAGGCACCCCGGAGTTTCTGAAAAAAAATTTTCTGCGATTTTCACGAAACCACTTTTCTTCAACTTGAATTGGGCTAAAAATCCATCCCTGAAAATAAAAATTCTCTGAGTAGTGTGGAAATGCTGATCCTTACCCTGCCTGGGTTGTCCACTGAGCATTTCCGCAAACTCTATCTGAAGTTCTCTGGGCATGGGATTTTGACATATTCCCCAAACCAAAAGGAATGAGTGGGAAACAATCAAGACAACAGATAGAAGCACTTGCATTTGAATGAGTTTCAAGCATGCTTGGGTGCTCGTGTGATCTGAGTGACTCAGTTTTGGAATACAATTGTCGCGTGGTGCACCGCGACCTCCAGGCACCCCGGAGTTTCTGAAAAAAAATTTTCTGCGATTTTCACGAAACCACTTTTCTTCAACTTGAATTGGGCTAAAAATCCATCCCTGAAAATAAAAATTCTCTGAGTAGTGTGGAAATGCTGATCCTTACCCTGCCTGGGTTGTCCACTGAGCATTTCCGCGAACTCTATCTGAAGTTCTCTGGGCATGGGATTTTGACATATTCCCCAAACCAAAAGGAATGAGTGGGAAACAATCAAGACAACAGATAGAACCACTTGTATTTGAATGAGTTTCAAGCATGCTTGGGTGCTCGTGTGATCTGAGTGACTCAGTTTTGGAATACAACTGTCGCGTGGTGCACCGCGACCTCCAGGCACCCCGGAGTTTCTGAAAAAAAATTTTCTGCGATTTTCACAAAACCACTTTTCTTCAACTTGAATTGGGCTGAAAATCCATCCCTGAAAATAAAAATTCTCTGAGTAGTGTGGAAATGCTGATCCTTACCCTGCCTGGGTTGTCCACTGAGCATTTCCGCGAACTCTATCTGAAGTTCTCTGGGCATGGGATTTTGACATATTCCCCAAACCAAAAGGAATGAGTGGGAAACAATCAAGACAACAGATAGAAGCACTTGCATTTGAATGAGTTTCAAGCATGCTTGGGTGCTCGTGTGATCTGAGTGACTCAGTTTTGGAATACAACTGTCGCGTGGTGCACCGCGACCTCCAGGCACCCCGGAGTTTCTGAAAAAAATTTTCTGCGATTTTCACAAAACCACTTTTCTTCAACTTGAATTGGGCTGAAAATCCATCCCTGAAAATAAAAATTCTCTGAGTAGTGTGGAAATGCTGATCCTTACCCTGCCTGGGTTGTCCACTGAGCATTTCCGCGAACTCTATCTGAAGTTCTCTGGGCATGGGATTTTGACATATTCCCCAAACCAAAAGGAATGAGTGGGAAACAATCAAGACAACAGATAGAAGCACTTGCATTTGAATGAGTTTCAAGCATGCTTGGGTGCTCGTGTGATCTGAGTGACTCAGTTTTGGAATACAACTGTCGCGTGGTGCACCGCGACCTCCAGGCACCCCGGAGTTTCTGAAAAAAAATTTTCTGCGATTTTCACGAAACCACTTTTCTTCAACTTGAATTGGGCTAAAAATCCATCCCTGAAAATAAAAATTCTCTGAGTAGTGTGGAAATGCTGATCCTTACCCTGCCTGGGTTGTCCACTGAGCATTTCCGCGAACTCTATCTGAAGTTCTCTGGGCATGGGATTTTGACATATTCCCCAAACCAAAAGGAATGAGTGGGAAACAATCAAGACAACAGATAGAAGCACTTGCATTTGAATGAGTTTCAAGCATGCTTGGGTGCTCGTGTGATCTGAGTGACTCAGTTTTGGAATACAACTGTCGCGTGGTGCACCGCGACCTCCAGGCACCCCGGAGTTTCTGAAAAAAAATTTTCTGCGATTTTCACGAAACCACTTTTCTTCAACTTGAATTGGGCTAAAAATCCATCCCTGAAAATAAAAATTCTCTGAGTAGTGTGGAAATGCTGATCCTTACCCTGCCTGGGTTGTCCACTGAGCATTTCCGCGAACTCTATCTGAAGTTCTCTGGGCATGGGATTTTGACATATTCCCCAAACCAAAAGGAATGAGTGGGAAACAATCAAGACAACAGATAGAACCACTTGTATTTGAATGAGTTTCAAGCATGCTTGGGTGCTCGTGTGATCTGAGTGACTCGGATTTGTAATACAACTGTCGCGTGGTGCACCGCGACCTCCAGGCACCCCGGAGTTTCTGAAAAAAAATTTTCTGCGATTTTCACGAAACCACTTTTCTTCAACTTGAATTGGGCTAAAAATCCATCCCTGAAAATAAAAATTCTCTGAGTAGTGTGGAAATGCTGATCCTTACCCTGCCTGGGTTGTCCACTGAGCATTTCCGCGAACTCTATCTGAAGTTCTCTGGGCATGGGATTTTGACATATTCCCCAAACCAAAAGGAATGAGTGGGAAACAATCAAGACAACAGATAGAAGCACTTGCATTTGAATGAGTTTCAAGCATGCTTGGGTGCTCGTGTGATCTGAGTGACTCAGTTTTGGAATACAACTGTCGCGTGGTGCACCGCGACCTCCAGGCACCCCGGAGTTTCTGAAAAAAAATTTTCTGCGATTTTCACGAAACCACTTTTCTTCAACTTGAATTGGGCTAAAAATCCATCCCTGAAAATAAAAATTCTCTGAGTAGTGTGGAAATGCTGATCCTTACCCTGCCTGGGTTGTCCACTGAGCATTTCCGCGAACTCTATCTGAAGTTCTCTGGGCATGGGATTTTGACATATTCCCCAAACCAAAAGGAATGAGTGGGAAACAATCAAGACAACAGATAGAACCACTTGTATTTGAATGAGTTTCAAGCATGCTTGGGTGCTCGTGTGATCTGAGTGACTTGGATTTGGAATACAACTGTCGCGTGGTGCACCGCGACCTCCAGGCACCCCGGAGTTTCTGAAAAAAAATTTTCTGCGATTTTCACGAAACCACTTTTCTTCAACTTGAATTGGGCTAAAAATCCATCCCTGAAAATAAAAATTCTCTGAGTAGTGTGGAAATGCTGATCCTTACCCTGCCTGGGTTGTCCACTGAGCATTTCCGTGAACTCTATCTGAAGTTCTCTGGGCATGGGATTTTGACATATTCCCCAAACCAAAAGGAATGAGTGGGAAACAATCAAGACAACAGATAGAAGCACTTGCATTTGAATGAGTTTCAAGCATGCTTGGGTGCTCGTGTGATCTGAGTGACTCAGTTTTGGAATACAACTGTCGCGTGGTGCACCGCGACCTCCAGGCACCCCGGAGTTTCTGAAAAAAAATTTTCTGCGAATTTCACGAAACCACTTTTCTTCAACTTGAATTGGGCTAAAAATCCATCCCTGAAAATAAAAATTCTCTGAGTAGTGTGGAAATGCTGATCCTTACCCTGCCTGGGTTGTCCACTGAGCATTTCCGCGAACTCTATCTGAAGTTCTCTGGGCATGGGATTTTGACATATTCCCCAAACCAAAAGGAATGAGTGGGAAACAATCAAGACAACAGATAGAACCACTTGTATTTGAATGAGTTTCAAGCATGCTTGGGTGCTCGTGTGATCTGAGTGACTTGGATTTGTAATACAACTGTCGCGTGGTGCACCGCGACCTCCAGGCACCCCTGGAGTTTCTGAAAAAAAATTTTCTGCGATTTTCACGAAACCACTTTTCTTCAACTTGAATTGGGCTAAAAATCCATCCCTGAAAATAAAAATTCTCTGAGTAGTGTGGAAATGCTGATCCTTACCCTGCCTGGGTTGTCCACTGAGCATTTCCGCGAACTCTATCTGAAGTTCTCTGGGCATGGGATTTTGACATATTCCCCAAACCAAAAGGAATGAGTGGGAAACAATCAAGACAACAGATAGAAGCACTTGCATTTGAATGAGTTTCAAGCATGCTTGGGTGCTCGTGTGATCTGAGTGACTCAGTTTTGGAATACAACTGTCGCGTGGTGCACCGCGACCTCCAGGCACCCCGGAGTTTCTGAAAAAAAATTTTCTGCGATTTTCACGAAACCACTTTTCTTCAACTTGAATTGGGCTAAAAATCCATCCCTGAAAATAAAAATTCTCTGAGTAGTGTGGAAATGCTGATCCTTACCCTGCCTGGGTTGTCCACTGAGCATTTCCGCGAACTCTATCTGAAGTTCTCTGGGCATGGGATTTTGACATATTCCCCAAACCAAAAGGAATGAGTGGGAAACAATCAAGACAACAGATAGAAGCACTTGCATTTGAATGAGTTTCAAGCATGCTTGGGTGCTCGTGTGATCTGAGTGACTCAGTTTTGGAATACAACTGTCGCGTGGTGCACCGCGACCTCCAGGCACCCCGGAGTTTCTGAAAAAAAATTTTCTGCGATTTTCACGAAACCACTTTTCTTCAACTTGAATTGGGCTAAAAATCCATCCCTGAAAATAAAAATTCTCTGAGTAGTGTGGAAATGCTGATCCTTACCCTGCCTGGGTTGTCCACTGAGCATTTCCGCGAACTCTATCTGAAGTTCTCTGGGCATGGGATTTTGACATATTCCCCAAACCAAAAGGAATGAGTGGGAAACAATCAAGACAACAGATAGAAGCACTTGCATTTGAATGAGTTTCAAGCATGCTTGGGTGCTCGTGTGATCTGAGTGACTCAGTTTTGGAATACAACTGTCGCGTGGTGCACCGCGACCTCCAGGCACCCCGGAGTTTCTGAAAAAAAATTTTCTGCGATTTTCACGAAACCACTTTTCTTCAACTTGAATTGGGCTAAAAATCCATCCCTGAAAATAAAAATTCTCTGAGTAGTGTGGAAATGCTGATCCTTACCCTGCCTGGGTTGTCCACTGAGCATTTCCGCGAACTCTATCTGAAGTTCTCTGGGCATGGGATTTTGACATATTCCCCAAACCAAAAGGAATGAGTGGGAAACAATCAAGACAACAGATAGAACCACTTGTATTTGAATGAGTTTCAAGCATGCTTGGGTGCTCGTGTGATCTGAGTGACTTGGATTTGTAATACAACTGTCGCGTGGTGCACCGCGACCTCCAGGCACCCCGGAGTTTCTGAAAAAAAATTTTCTGCGATTTTCACGAAACCACTTTTCTTCAACTTGAATTGGGCTAAAAATCCATCCCTGAAAATAAAAATTCTCTGAGTAGTGTGGAAATGCTGATCCTTACCCTGCCTGGGTTGTCCACTGAGCATTTCCGCGAACTCTATCTGAAGTTCTCTGGGCATGGGATTTTGACATATTCCCCAAACCAAAAGGAATGAGTGGGAAACAATCAAGACAACAGATAGAAGCACTTGCATTTGAATGAGTTTCAAGCATGCTTGGGTGCTCGTGTGATCTGAGTGACTCAGTTTTGGAATACAACTGTCGCGTGGTGCACCGCGACCTCCAGGCACCCCGGAGTTTCTGAAAAAAAATTTTCTGTGATTTTCACGAAACCACTTTTCTTCAACTTGAATTGGGCTGAAAATCCATCCCTGAAAATAAAAATTCTCTGAGTAGTGTGGAAATGCTGATCCTTACCCTGCCTGGGTTGTCCACTGAGCATTTCCGCGAACTCTATCTGAAGTTCTCTGGGCATGGGATTTTGACATATTCCCCAAACCAAAAGGAATGAGTGGGAAACAATCAAGACAACAGATAGAAGCACTTGCATTTGAATGAGTTTCAAGCATGCTTGGGTGCTCGTGTGATCTGAGTGACTCAGTTTTGGAATACAACTGTCGCGTGGTGCACCGCGACCTCCAGGCACCCCGGAGTTTCTGAAAAAAAATTTTCTGCGATTTTCACGAAACCACTTTTCTTCAACTTGAATTGGGCTAAAAATCCATCCCTGAAAATAAAAATTCTCTGAGTAGTGTGGAAATGCTGATCCTTACCCTGCCTGGGTTGTCCACTGAGCATTTCCGCGAACTCTATCTGAAGTTCTCTGGGCATGGGATTTTGACATATTCCCCAAACCAAAAGGAATGAGTGGGAAACAATCAAGACAACAGATAGAACCACTTGTATTTGAATGAGTTTCAAGCATGCTTGGGTGCTCGTGTGATCTGAGTGACTTGGATTTGTAATACAACTGTCGCGTGGTGCACCGCGACCTCCAGGCACCCCGGAGTTTCTGAAAAAAAATTTTCTGCGATTTTCACGAAACCACTTTTCTTCAACTTGAATTGGGCTAAAAATCCATCCCTGAAAATAAAAATTCTCTGAGTAGTGTGGAAATGCTGATCCTTACCCTGCCTGGGTTGTCCACTGAGCATTTCCGCGAACTCTATCTGAAGTTCTCTGGGCATGGGATTTTGACATATTCCCCAAACCAAAAGGAATGAGTGGGAAACAATCAAGACAACAGATAGAAGCACTTGCATTTGAATGAGTTTCAAGCATGCTTGGGTGCTCGTGTGATCTGAGTGACTCAGTTTTGGAATACAACTGTCGCGTGGTGCACCGCGACCTCCAGGCACCCCGGAGTTTCTGAAAAAAAATTTTCTGCGATTTTCACGAAACCACTTTTCTTCAACTTGAATTGGGCTAAAAATCCATCCCTGAAAATAAAAATTCTCTGAGTAGTGTGGAAATGCTGATCCTTACCCTGCCTGGGTTGTCCACTGAGCATTTCCGCGAACTCTATCTGAAGTTCTCTGGGCATGGGATTTTGACATATTCCCCAAACCAAAAGGAATGAGTGGGAAACAATCAAGACAACAGATAGAACCACTTGTATTTGAATGAGTTTCAAGCATGCTTGGGTGCTCGTGTGATCTGAGTGACTTGGATTTGTAATACAACTGTCGCGTGGTGCACCGCGACCTCCAGGCACCCCGGAGTTTCTGAAAAAAAATTTTCTGCGATTTTCACGAAACCACTTTTCTTCAACTTGAATTGGGCTAAAAATCCATCCCTGAAAATAAAAATTCTCTGAGTAGTGTGGAAATGCTGATCCTTACCCTGCCTGGGTTGTCCACTGAGCATTTCCGCGAACTCTATCTGAAGTTCTCTGGGCATGGGATTTTGACATATTCCCCAAACCAAAAGGAATGAGTGGGAAACAATCAAGACAACAGATAGAAGCACTTGCATTTGAATGAGTTTCAAGCATGCTTGGGTGCTCGTGTGATCTGAGTGACTCAGTTTTGGAATACAACTGTCGCGTGGTGCACCGCGACCTCCAGGCACCCCGGAGTTTCTGAAAAAAAATTTTCTGCGATTTTCACGAAACCACTTTTCTTCAACTTGAATTGGGCTAAAAATCCATCCCTGAAAATAAAAATTCTCTGAGTAGTGTGGAAATGCTGATCCTTACCCTGCCTGGGTTGTCCACTGAGCATTTCCGCGAACTCTATCTGAAGTTCTCTGGGCATGGGATTTTGACATATTCCCCAAACCAAAAGGAATGAGTGGGAAACAATCAAGACAACAGATAGAAGCACTTGCATTTGAATGAGTTTCAAGCATGCTTGGGTGCTCGTGTGATCTGAGTGACTCAGTTTTGGAATACAACTGTCGCGTGGTGCACCGCGACCTCCAGGCACCCCGGAGTTTCTGAAAAAAAATTTTCTGCGATTTTCACGAAACCACTTTTCTTCAACTTGAATTGGGCTAAAAATCCATCCCTGAAAATAAAAATTCTCTGAGTAGTGTGGAAATGCTGATCCTTACCCTGCCTGGGTTGTCCACTGAGCATTTCCGCGAACTCTATCTGAAGTTCTCTGGGCATGGGATTTTGACATATTCCCCAAACCAAAAGGAATGAGTGGGAAACAATCAAGACAACAGATAGAAGCACTTGCATTTGAATGAGTTTCAAGCATGCTTGGGTGCTCGTGTGATCTGAGTGACTCAGTTTTGGAATACAACTGTCGCGTGGTGCACCGCGACCTCCAGGCACCCCGGAGTTTCTGAAAAAAAATTTTCTGCGATTTTCACGAAACCACTTTTCTTCAACTTGAATTGGGCTAAAAATCCATCCCTGAAAATAAAAATTCTCTGAGTAGTGTGGAAATGCTGATCCTCACCCTGCCTGGGTTGTCCACTGAGCATTTCCGCGAACTCTATCTGAAGTTCTCTGGGCATGGGATTTTGACATATTCCCCAAACCAAAAGGAATGAGTGGGAAACAATCAAGACAACAGATAGAACCACTTGTATTTGAATGAGTTTCAAGCATGCTTGGGTGCTCGTGTGATCTGAGTGACTTGGATTTGTAATACAACTGTCGCGTGGTGCACCGCGACCTCCAGGCACCCCGGAGTTTCTGAAAAAAAATTTTCTGCGATTTTCACGAAACCACTTTTCTTCAACTTGAATTGGGCTAAAAATCCATCCCTGAAAATAAAAATTCTCTGAGTAGTGTGGAAATGCTGATCCTTACCCTGCCTGGGTTGTCCACTGAGCATTTCCGCGAACTCTATCTGAAGTTCTCTGGGCATGGGATTTTGACATATTCCCCAAACCAAAAGGAATGAGTGGGAAACAATCAAGACAACAGATAGAAGCACTTGCATTTGAATGAGTTTCAAGCATGCTTGGGTGCTCGTGTGATCTGAGTGACTCAGTTTTGGAATACAACTGTCGCGTGGTGCACCGCGACCTCCAGGCACCCCGGAGTTTCTGAAAAAAAATTTTCTGCGATTTTCACGAAACCACTTTTCTTCAACTTGAATTGGGCTAAAAATCCATCCCTGAAAATAAAAATTCTCTGAGTAGTGTGGAAATGCTGATCCTTACCCTGCCTGGGTTGTCCACTGAGCATTTCCGCGAACTCTATCTGAAGTTCTCTGGGCATGGGATTTTGACATGTTCCCCAAACCAAAAGGAATGAGTGGGAAACAATCAAGACAACAGATAGAACCACTTGTATTTGAATGAGTTTCAAGCATGCTTGGGTGCTCGTGTGATCTGAGTGACTTGGATTTGGAATACAACTGTCGCGTGGTGCACCGCGACCTCCAGGCACCCCGGAGTTTCTGAAAAAAAATTTTCTGCGATTTTCACGAAACCACTTTTCTTCAACTTGAATTGGGCTAAAAATCCATCCCTGAAAATAAAAATTCTCTGAGTAGTGTGGAAATGCTGATCCTTACCCTGCCTGGGTTGTCCACTGAGCATTTCCGCGAACTCTATCTGAAGTTCTCTGGGCATGGGATTTTGACATATTCCCCAAACCAAAAGGAATGAGTGGGAAACAATCAAGACAACAGATAGAACCACTTGTATTTGAATGAGTTTCAAGCATGCTTGGGTGCTCGTGTGATCTGAGTGACTTGGATTTGTAATACAACTGTCGCGTGGTGCACCGCGACCTCCAGGCACCCCGGAGTTTCTGAAAAAAAATTTTCTGCGATTTTCACGAAACCACTTTTCTTCAACTTGAATTGGGCTAAAAATCCATCCCTGAAAATAAAAATTCTCTGAGTAGTGTGGAAATGCTGATCCTTACCCTGCCTGGGTTGTCCACTGAGCATTTCCGCGAACTCTATCTGAAGTTCTCTGGGCATGGGATTTTGACATATTCCCCAAACCAAAAGGAATGAGTGGGAAACAATCAAGACAACAGATAGAAGCACTTGCATTTGAATGAGTTTCAAGCATGCTTGGGTGCTCGTGTGATCTGAGTGACTCAGTTTTGGAATACAACTGTCGCGTGGTGCACCGCGACCTCCAGGCACCCCGGAGTTTCTGAAAAAAAATTTTCTGCGATTTTCACGAAACCACTTTTCTTCAACTTGAATTGGGCTAAAAATCCATCCCTGAAAATAAAAATTCTCTGAGTAGTGTGGAAATGCTGATCCTTACCCTGCCTGGGTTGTCCACTGAGCATTTCCGCGAACTCTATCTGAAGTTCTCTGGGCATGGGATTTTGACATATTCCCCAAACCAAAAGGAATGAGTGGGAAACAATCAAGACAACAGATAGAACCACTTGTATTTGAATGAGTTTCAAGCATGCTTGGGTGCTCGTGTGATCTGAGTGACTTGGATTTGTAATACAACTGTCGCGTGGTGCACCGCGACCTCCAGGCACCCCGGAGTTTCTGAAAAAAAATTTTCTGCGATTTTCACGAAACCACTTTTCTTCAACTTGAATTGGGCTAAAAATCCATCCCTGAAAATAAAAATTCTCTGAGTAGTGTGGAAATGCTGATCCTTACCCTGCCTGGGTTGTCCACTGAGCATTTCCGCGAACTCTATCTGAAGTTCTCTGGGCATGGGATTTTGACATATTCCCCAAACCAAAAGGAATGAGTGGGAAACAATCAAGACAACAGATAGAAGCACTTGCATTTGAATGAGTTTCAAGCATGTTTGGGTGCTCGTGTGATCTGAGTGACTCAGTTTTGGAATACAACTGTCGCGTGGTGCACCGCGACCTCCAGGCACCCCGGAGTTTCTGAAAAAAAATTTTCTGCGATTTTCACGAAACCACTTTTCTTCAACTTGAATTGGGCTAAAAATCCATCCCTGAAAATAAAAATTCTCTGAGTAGTGTGGAAATGCTGATCCTTACCCTGCCTGGGTTGTCCACTGAGCATTTCCGCGAACTCTATCTGAAGTTCTCTGGGCATGGGATTTTGACATATTCCCCAAACCAAAAGGAATGAGTGGGAAACAATCAAGACAACAGATAGAACCACTTGTATTTGAATGAGTTTCAAGCATGCTTGGGTGCTCGTGTGATCTGAGTGACTTGGATTTGGAATACAACTGTCGCGTGGTGCACCGCGACCTCCAGGCACCCCGGAGTTTCTGAAAAAAAATTTTCTGCGATTTTCACGAAACCACTTTTCTTCAACTTGAATTGGGCTAAAAATCCATCCCTGAAAATAAAAATTCTCTGAGTAGTGTGGAAATGCTGATCCTTACCCTGCCTGGGTTGTCCACTGAGCATTTCCGTGAACTCTATCTGAAGTTCTCTGGGCATGGGATTTTGACATATTCCCCAAACCAAAAGGAATGAGTGGGAAACAATCAAGACAACAGATAGAAGCACTTGCATTTGAATGAGTTTCAAGCATGCTTGGGTGCTCGTGTGATCTGAGTGACTCAGTTTTGGAATACAACTGTCGCGTGGTGCACCGCGACCTCCAGGCACCCCGGAGTTTCTGAAAAAAAATTTTCTGCGATTTTCACGAAACCACTTTTCTTCAACTTGAATTGGGCTAAAAATCCATCCCTGAAAATAAAAATTCTCTGAGTAGTGTGGAAATGCTGATCCTTACCCTGCCTGGGTTGTCCACTGAGCATTTCCGCGAACTCTATCTGAAGTTCTCTGGGCATGGGATTTTGACATATTCCCCAAACCAAAAGGAATGAGTGGGAAACAATCAAGACAACAGATAGAAGCACTTGCATTTGAATGAGTTTCAAGCATGCTTGGGTGCTCGTGTGATCTGAGTGACTCAGTTTTGGAATACAACTGTCGCGTGGTGCACCGCGACCTCCAGGCACCCCGGAGTTTCTGAAAAAAAAATTTCTGCGATTTTCACGAAACCACTTTTCTTCAACTTGAATTGGGCTAAAAATCCATCCCTGAAAATAAAAATCCTCTGAGTAGTGTGGAAATGCTGATCCTTACCCTGCCTGGGTTGTCCACTGAGCATTTCCGCGAACTCTATCTGAAGTTCTCTGGGCATGGGATTTTGACATATTCCCCAAACCAAAAGGAATGAGTGGGAAACAATCAAGACAACAGATAGAACCACTTGTATTTGAATGAGTTTCAAGCATGCTTGGGTGCTCGTGTGATCTGAGTGACTTGGATTTGTAATACAACTGTCGCGTGGTGCACCGCGACCTCCAGGCACCCCGGAGTTTCTGAAAAAAAATTTTCTGCGATTTTCACGAAACCACTTTTCTTCAACTTGAATTGGGCTAAAAATCCATCCCTGAAAATAAAAATTCTCTGAGTAGTGTGGAAATGCTGATCCTTACCCTGCCTGGTTTGTCCACTGAGCATTTCCGCGAACTCTATCTGAAGTTCTCTGGGCATGGGATTTTGACATATTCCCCAAACCAAAAGGAATGAGTGGGAAACAATCAAGACAACAGATAGAAGCACTTGCATTTGAATGAGTTTCAAGCATGCTTGGGTGCTCGTGTGATCTGAGTGACTCAGTTTTGGAATACAACTGTCGCGTGGTGCACCGCGACCTCCAGGCACCCCGGAGTTTCTGAAAAAAAATTTTCTGCGATTTTCACGAAACCACTTTTCTTCAACTTGAATTGGGCTAAAAATCCATCCCTGAAAATAAAAATTCTCTGAGTAGTGTGGAAATGCTGATCCTTACCCTGCCTGGGTTGTCCACTGAGCATTTCCGCGAACTCTATCTGAAGTTCTCTGGGCATGGGATTTTGACATATTCCCCAAACCAAAAGGAATGAGTGGGAAACAATCAAGACAACAGATAGAAGCACTTGCATTTGAATGAGTTTCAAGCATGCTTGGGTGCTCGTGTGATCTGAGTGACTCAGTTTTGGAATACAACTGTCGCGTGGTGCACCGCGACCTCCAGGCACCCCGGAGTTTCTGAAAAAAAATTTTCTGCGATTTTCACGAAACCACTTTTCTTCAACTTGAATTGGGCTAAAAATCCATCCCTGAAAATAAAAATTCTCTGAGTAGTGTGGAAATGCTGATCCTTACCCTGCCTGGGTTGTCCACTGAGCATTTCCGCGAACTCTATCTGAAGTTCTCTGGGCATGGGATTTTGACATATTCCCCAAACCAAAAGGAATGAGTGGGAAACAATCAAGACAACAGATAGAACCACTTGTATTTGAATGAGTTTCAAGCATGCTTGGGTGCTCGTGTGATCTGAGTGACTTGGATTTGTAATACAACTGTCGCGTGGTGCACCGCGACCTCCAGGCACCCCGGAGTTTCTGAAAAAAAATTTTCTGCGATTTTCACGAAACCACTTTTCTTCAACTTGAATTGGGCTAAAAATCCATCCCTGAAAATAAAAATTCTCTGAGTAGTGTGGAAATGCTGATCCTTACCCTGCCTGGGTTGTCCACTGAGCATTTCCGCGAACTCTATCTGAAGTTCTCTGGGCATGGGATTTTGACATATTCCCCAAACCAAAAGGAATGAGTGGGAAACAATCAAGACAACAGATAGAAGCACTTGCATTTGAATGAGTTTCAAGCATGCTTGGGTGCTCGTGTGATCTGAGTGACTCAGTTTTGGAATACAACTGTCGCGTGGTGCACCGCGACCTCCAGGCACCCCGGAGTTTCTGAAAAAAAATTTTCTGCGATTTTCACGAAACCACTTTTCTTCAACTTGAATTGGGCTGAAAATCCATCCCTGAAAATAAAAATTCTCTGAGTAGTGTGGAAATGCTGATCCTTACCCTGCCTGGGTTGTCCACTGAGCATTTCCGCGAACTCTATCTGAAGTTCTCTGGGCATGGGATTTTGACATATTCCCCAAACCAAAAGGAATGAGTGGGAAACAATCAAGACAACAGATAGAAGCACTTGCATTTGAATGAGTTTCAAGCATGCTTGGGTGCTCGTGTGATCTGAGTGACTCAGTTTTGGAATACAACTGTCGCGTGGTGCACCGCGACCTCCAGGCACCCCGGAGTTTCTGAAAAAAAATTTTCTGCGATTTTCACGAAACCACTTTTCTTCAACTTGAATTGGGCTAAAAATCCATCCCTGAAAATAAAAATTCTCTGAGTAGTGTGGAAATGCTGATCCTTACCCTGCCTGGGTTGTCCACTGAGCATTTCCGCGAACTCTATCTGAAGTTCTCTGGGCATGGGATTTTGACATATTCCCCAAACCAAAAGGAATGAGTGGGAAACAATCAAGACAACAGATAGAACCACTTGTATTTGAATGAGTTTCAAGCATGCTTGGGTGCTCGTGTGATCTGAGTGACTTGGATTTGTAATACAACTGTCGCGTGGTGCACCGCGACCTCCAGGCACCCCGGAGTTTCTGAAAAAAAATTTTCTGCGATTTTCACGAAACCACTTTTCTTCAACTTGAATTGGGCTAAAAATCCATCCCTGAAAATAAAAATTCTCTGAGTAGTGTGGAAATGCTGATCCTTACCCTGCCTGGGTTGTCCACTGAGCATTTCCGCGAACTCTATCTGAAGTTCTCTGGGCATGGGATTTTGACATATTCCCCAAACCAAAAGGAATGAGTGGGAAACAATCAAGACAACAGATAGAAGCACTTGCATTTGAATGAGTTTCAAGCATGCTTGGGTGCTCGTGTGATCTGAGTGACTCAGTTTTGGAATACAACTGTCGCGTGGTGCACCGCGACCTCCAGGCACCCCGGAGTTTCTGAAAAAAAATTTTCTGCGATTTTCACGAAACCACTTTTCTTCAACTTGAATTGGGCTAAAAATCCATCCCTGAAAATAAAAATTCTCTGAGTAGTGTGGAAATGCTGATCCTTACCCTGCCTGGGTTGTCCACTGAGCATTTCCGCGAACTCTATCTGAAGTTCTCTGGGCATGGGATTTTGACATATTCCCCAAACCAAAAGGAATGAGTGGGAAACAATCAAGACAACAGATAGAACCACTTGTATTTGAATGAGTTTCAAGCATGCTTGGGTGCTCGTGTGATCTGAGTGACTTGGATTTGTAATACAACTGTCGCGTGGTGCACCGCGACCTCCAGGCACCCCGGAGTTTCTGAAAAAAAATTTTCTGCGATTTTCACGAAACCACTTTTCTTCAACTTGAATTGGGCTAAAAATCCATCCCTGAAAATAAAAATTCTCTGAGTAGTGTGGAAATGCTGATCCTTACCCTGCCTGGGTTGTCCACTGAGCATTTCCGCGAACTCTATCTGAAGTTCTCTGGGCATGGGATTTTGACATATTCCCCAAACCAAAAGGAATGAGTGGGAAACAATCAAGACAACAGATAGAAGCACTTGCATTTGAATGAGTTTCAAGCATGCTTGGGTGCTCGTGTGATCTGAGTGACTCAGTTTTGGAATACAACTGTCGCGTGGTGCACCGCGACCTCCAGGCACCCCGGAGTTTCTGAAAAAAAATTTTCTGCGATTTTCACGAAACCACTTTTCTTCAACTTGAATTGGGCTAAAAATCCATCCCTGAAAATAAAAATTCTCTGAGTAGTGTGGAAATGCTGATCCTTACCCTGCCTGGGTTGTCCACTGAGCATTTCCGCGAACTCTATCTGAAGTTCTCTGGGCATGGGATTTTGACATATTCCCCAAACCAAAAGGAATGAGTGGGAAACAATCAAGACAACAGATAGAAGCACTTGCATTTGAATGAGTTTCAAGCATGCTTGGGTGCTCGTGTGATCTGAGTGACTCAGTTTTGGAATACAACTGTCGCGTGGTGCACCGCGACCTCCAGGCACCCCGGAGTTTCTGAAAAAAAATTTTCTGCGATTTTCACGAAACCACTTTTCTTCAACTTGAATTGGGCTAAAAATCCATCCCTGAAAATAAAAATTCTCTGAGTAGTGTGGAAATGCTGATCCTTACCCTGCCTGGGTTGTCCACTGAGCATTTCCGCGAACTCTATCTGAAGTTCTCTGGGCATGGGATTTTGACATATTCCCCAAACCAAAAGGAATGAGTGGGAAACAATCAAGACAACAGATAGAAGCACTTGCATTTGAATGAGTTTCAAGCATGCTTGGGTGCTCGTGTGATCTGAGTGACTCAGTTTTGGAATACAACTGTCGCATGGTGCACCGCGACCTCCAGGCACCCCGGAGTTTCTGAAAAAAAATTTTCTGCGATTTTCACGAAACCACTTTTCTTCAACTTGAATTGGGCTAAAAATCCATCCCTGAAAATAAAAATTCTCTGAGTAGTGTGGAAATGCTGATCCTTACCCTGCCTGGGTTGTCCACTGAGCATTTCCGCGAACTCTATCTGAAGTTCTCTGGGCATGGGATTTTGACATATTCCCCAAACCAAAAGGAATGAGTGGGAAACAATCAAGACAACAGATAGAAGCACTTGCATTTGAATGAGTTTCAAGCATGCTTGGGTGCTCGTGTGATCTGAGTGACTCAGTTTTGGAATACAACTGTCGCGTGGTGCACCGCGACCTCCAGGCACCCCGGAGTTTCTGAAAAAAAATTTTCTGCGATTTTCACGAAACCACTTTTCTTCAACTTGAATTGGGCTAAAAATCCATCCCTGAAAATAAAAATTCTCTGAGTAGTGTGGAAATGCTGATCCTTACCCTGCCTGGGTTGTCCACTGAGCATTTCCGCGAACTCTATCTGAAGTTCTCTGGGCATGGGATTTTGACATATTCCCCAAACCAAAAGGAATGAGTGGGAAACAATCAAGACAACAGATAGAAGCACTTGCATTTGAATGAGTTTCAAGCATGCTTGGGTGCTCGTGTGATCTGAGTGACTTGGATTTGTAATACAACTGTCGCGTGGTGCACCGCGACCTCCAGGCACCCCGGAGTTTCTGAAAAAAAATTTTCTGCGATTTTCACGAAACCACTTTTCTTCAACTTGAATTGGGCTAAAAATCCATCCCTGAAAATAAAAATTCTCTGAGTAGTGTGGAAATGCTGATCCTTACCCTGCCTGGGTTGTCCACTGAGCATTTCCGCGAACTCTATCTGAAGTTCTCTGGGCATGGGATTTTGACATATTCCCCAAACCAAAAGGAATGAGTGGGAAACAATCAAGACAACAGATAGAAGCACTTGCATTTGAATGAGTTTCAAGCATGCTTGGGTGCTCGTGTGATCTGAGTGACTCAGTTTTGGAATACAACTGTCGCGTGGTGCACCGCGACCTCCAGGCACCCCGGAGTTTCTGAAAAAAAATTTTCTGCGATTTTCACGAAACCACTTTTCTTCAACTTGAATTGGGCTAAAAATCCATCCCTGAAAATAAAAATTCTCTGAGTAGTGTGGAAATGCTGATCCTTACCCTGCCTGGGTTGTCCACTGAGCATTTCCGCGAACTCTATCTGAAGTTCTCTGGGCATGGGATTTTGACATGTTCCCCAAACCAAAAGGAATGAGTGGGAAACAATCAAGACAACAGATAGAACCACTTGTATTTGAATGAGTTTCAAGCATGCTTGGGTGCTCGTGTGATCTGAGTGACTTGGATTTGTAATACAACTGTCGCGTGGTGCACCGCGACCTCCAGGCACCCCGGAGTTTCTGAAAAAAAATTTTCTGCGATTTTCACGAAACCACTTTTCTTCAACTTGAATTGGGCTAAAAATCCATCCCTGAAAATAAAAATTCTCTGAGTAGTGTGGAAATGCTGATCCTTACCCTGCCTGGGTTGTCCACTGAGCATTTCCGCGAACTCTATCTGAAGTTCTCTGGGCATGGGATTTTGACATATTCCCCAAACCAAAAGGAATGAGTGGGAAACAATCAAGACAACAGATAGAAGCACTTGCATTTGAATGAGTTTCAAGCATGCTTGGGTGCTCGTGTGATCTGAGTGACTCAGTTTTGGAATACAACTGTCGCGTGGTGCACCGCGACCTCCAGGCACCCCGGAGTTTCTGAAAAAAAATTTTCTGCGATTTTCACGAAACCACTTTTCTTCAACTTGAATTGGGCTAAAAATCCATCCCTGAAAATAAAAATTCTCTGAGTAGTGTGGAAATGCTGATCCTTACCCTGCCTGGGTTGTCCACTGAGCATTTCCGCGAACTCTATCTGAAGTTCTCTGGGCATGGGATTTTGACATATTCCCCAAACCAAAAGGAATGAGTGGGAAACAATCAAGACAACAGATAGAAGCACTTGCATTTGAATGAGTTTCAAGCATGCTTGGGTGCTCGTGTGATCTGAGTGACTCAGTTTTGGAATACAACTGTCGCGTGGTGCACCGCGACCTCCAGGCACCCCGGAGTTTCTGAAAAAAAATTTTCTGCGATTTTCACGAAACCACTTTTCTTCAACTTGAATTGGGCTAAAAATCCATCCCTGAAAATAAAAATTCTCTGAGTAGTGTGGAAATGCTGATCCTTACCCTGCCTGGGTTGTCCACTGAGCATTTCCGCGAACTCTATCTGAAGTTCTCTGGGCATGGGATTTTGACATATTCCCCAAACCAAAAGGAATGAGTGGGAAACAATCAAGACAACAGATAGAAGCACTTGCATTTGAATGAGTTTCAAGCATGCTTGGGTGCTCGTGTGATCTGAGTGACTCAGTTTTGGAATACAACTGTCGCATGGTGCACCGCGACCTCCAGGCACCCCGGAGTTTCTGAAAAAAAATTTTCTGCGATTTTCACGAAACCACTTTTCTTCAACTTGAATTGGGCTAAAAATCCATCCCTGAAAATAAAAATTCTCTGAGTAGTGTGGAAATGCTGATCCTTACCCTGCCTGGGTTGTCCACTGAGCATTTCCGCGAACTCTATCTGAAGTTCTCTGGGCATGGGATTTTGACATATTCCCCAAACCAAAAGGAATGAGTGGGAAACAATCAAGACAACAGATAGAAGCACTTGCATTTGAATGAGTTTCAAGCATGCTTGGGTGCTCGTGTGATCTGAGTGACTCAGTTTTGGAATACAACTGTCGCGTGGTGCACCGCGACCTCCAGGCACCCCGGAGTTTCTGAAAAAAAATTTTCTGCGATTTTCACGAAACCACTTTTCTTCAACTTGAATTGGGCTAAAAATCCATCCCTGAAAATAAAAATTCTCTGAGTAGTGTGGAAATGCTGATCCTTACCCTGCCTGGGTTGTCCACTGAGCATTTCCGCGAACTCTATCTGAAGTTCTCTGGGCATGGGATTTTGACATATTCCCCAAACCAAAAGGAATGAGTGGGAAACAATCAAGACAACAGATAGAAGCACTTGCATTTGAATGAGTTTCAAGCATGCTTGGGTGCTCGTGTGATCTGAGTGACTTGGATTTGTAATACAACTGTCGCGTGGTGCACCGCGACCTCCAGGCACCCCGGAGTTTCTGAAAAAAAATTTTCTGCGATTTTCACGAAACCACTTTTCTTCAACTTGAATTGGGCTAAAAATCCATCCCTGAAAATAAAAATTCTCTGAGTAGTGTGGAAATGCTGATCCTTACCCTGCCTGGGTTGTCCACTGAGCATTTCCGCGAACTCTATCTGAAGTTCTCTGGGCATGGGATTTTGACATATTCCCCAAACCAAAAGGAATGAGTGGGAAACAATCAAGACAACAGATAGAAGCACTTGCATTTGAATGAGTTTCAAGCATGCTTGGGTGCTCGTGTGATCTGAGTGACTCAGTTTTGGAATACAACTGTCGCGTGGTGCACCGCGACCTCCAGGCACCCCGGAGTTTCTGAAAAAAAATTTTCTGCGATTTTCACGAAACCACTTTTCTTCAACTTGAATTGGGCTAAAAATCCATCCCTGAAAATAAAAATTCTCTGAGTAGTGTGGAAATGCTGATCCTTACCCTGCCTGGGTTGTCCACTGAGCATTTCCGCGAACTCTATCTGAAGTTCTCTGGGCATGGGATTTTGACATGTTCCCCAAACCAAAAGGAATGAGTGGGAAACAATCAAGACAACAGATAGAACCACTTGTATTTGAATGAGTTTCAAGCATGCTTGGGTGCTCGTGTGATCTGAGTGACTTGGATTTGTAATACAACTGTCGCGTGGTGCACCGCGACCTCCAGGCACCCCGGAGTTTCTGAAAAAAAATTTTCTGCGATTTTCACGAAACCACTTTTCTTCAACTTGAATTGGGCTAAAAATCCATCCCTGAAAATAAAAATTCTCTGAGTAGTGTGGAAATGCTGATCCTTACCCTGCCTGGGTTGTCCACTGAGCATTTCCGCGAACTCTATCTGAAGTTCTCTGGGCATGGGATTTTGACATATTCCCCAAACCAAAAGGAATGAGTGGGAAACAATCAAGACAACAGATAGAACCACTTGTATTTGAATGAGTTTCAAGCATGCTTGGGTGCTCGTGTGATCTGAGTGACTTGGATTTGTAATACAACTGTCGCGTGGTGCACCGCGACCTCCAGGCACCCCGGAGTTTCTGAAAAAAAATTTTCTGCGATTTTCACGAAACCACTTTTCTTCAACTTGAATTGGGCTAAAAATCCATCCCTGAAAATAAAAATTCTCTGAGTAGTGTGGAAATGCTGATCCTTACCCTGCCTGGGTTGTCCACTGAGCATTTCCGCGAACTCTATCTGAAGTTCTCTGGGCATGGGATTTTGACATATTCCCCAAACCAAAAGGAATGAGTGGGAAACAATCAAGACAACAGATAGAAGCACTTGCATTTGAATGAGTTTCAAGCATGCTTGGGTGCTCGTGTGATCTGAGTGACTCAGTTTTGGAATACAACTGTCGCGTGGTGCACCGCGACCTCCAGGCACCCCGGAGTTTCTGAAAAAAAATTTTCTGCGATTTTCACGAAACCACTTTTCTTCAACTTGAATTGGGCTAAAAATCCATCCCTGAAAATAAAAATTCTCTGAGTAGTGTGGAAATGCTGATCCTTACCCTGCCTGGGTTGTCCACTGAGCATTTCCGCGAACTCTATCTGAAGTTCTCTGGGCATGGGATTTTGACATATTCCCCAAACCAAAAGGAATGAGTGGGAAACAATCAAGACAACAGATAGAAGCACTTGCATTTGAATGAGTTTCAAGCATGCTTGGGTGCTCGTGTGATCTGAGTGACTCAGTTTTGGAATACAACTGTCGCGTGGTGCACCGCGACCTCCAGGCACCCCGGAGTTTCTGAAAAAAAAATTTCTGCGATTTTCACGAAACCACTTTTCTTCAACTTGAATTGGGCTAAAAATCCATCCCTGAAAATAAAAATTCTCTGAGTAGTGTGGAAATGCTGATCCTTACCCTGCCTGGGTTGTCCACTGAGCATTTCCGCGAACTCTATCTGAAGTTCTCTGGGCATGGGATTTTGACATATTCCCCAAACCAAAAGGAATGAGTGGGAAACAATCAAGACAACAGATAGAAGCACTTGCATTTGAATGAGTTTCAAGCATGTTTGGGTGCTCGTGTGATCTGAGTGACTCAGTTTTGGAATACAACTGTCGCGTGGTGCACCGCGACCTCCAGGCACCCCGGAGTTTCTGAAAAAAAATTTTCTGCGATTTTCACGAAACCACTTTTCTTCAACTTGAATTGGGCTAAAAATCCATCCCTGAAAATAAAAATTCTCTGAGTAGTGTGGAAATGCTGATCCTTACCCTGCCTGGGTTGTCCACTGAGCATTTCCGCGAACTCTATCTGAAGTTCTCTGGGCATGGGATTTTGACATATTCCCCAAACCAAAAGGAATGAGTGGGAAACAATCAAGACAACAGATAGAAGCACTTGCATTTGAATGAGTTTCAAGCATGCTTGGGTGCTCGTGTGATCTGAGTGACTCAGTTTTGGAATACAACTGTCGCGTGGTGCACCGCGACCTCCAGGCACCCCGGAGTTTCTGAAAAAAAATTTTCTGCGATTTTCACGAAACCACTTTTCTTCAACTTGAATTGGGCTAAAAATCCATCCCTGAAAATAAAAATCCTCTGAGTAGTGTGGAAATGCTGATCCTTACCCTGCCTGGGTTGTCCACTGAGCATTTCCGCGAACTCTATCTGAAGTTCTCTGGGCATGGGATTTTGACATATTCCCCAAACCAAAAGGAATGAGTGGGAAACAATCAAGACAACAGATAGAACCACTTGTATTTGAATGAGTTTCAAGCATGCTTGGGTGCTCGTGTGATCTGAGTGACTTGGATTTGTAATACAACTGTCGCGTGGTGCACCGCGACCTCCAGGCACCCCGGAGTTTCTGAAAAAAAATTTTCTGCGATTTTCACGAAACCACTTTTCTTCAACTTGAATTGGGCTAAAAATCCATCCCTGAAAATAAAAATTCTCTGAGTAGTGTGGAAATGCTGATCCTTACCCTGCCTGGGTTGTCCACTGAGCATTTCCGCGAACTCTATCTGAAGTTCTCTGGGCATGGGATTTTGACATATTCCCCAAACCAAAAGGAATGAGTGGGAAACAATCAAGACAACAGATAGAAGCACTTGCATTTGAATGAGTTTCAAGCATGCTTGGGTGCTCGTGTGATCTGAGTGACTCAGTTTTGGAATACAACTGTCGCGTGGTGCACGGCGACCTCCAGGCACCCCGGAGTTTCTGAAAAAAAATTTTCTGCGATTTTCACGAAACCACTTTTCTTCAACTTGAATTGGGCTAAAAATCCATCCCTGAAAATAAAAATTCTCTGAGTAGTGTGGAAATGCTGATCCTTACCCTGCCTGGGTTGTCCACTGAGCATTTCCGCGAACTCTATCTGAAGTTCTCTGGGCATGGGATTTTGACATATTCCCCAAACCAAAAGGAATGAGTGGGAAACAATCAAGACAACAGATAGAAGCACTTGCATTTGAATGAGTTTCAAGCATGCTTGGGTGCTCGTGTGATCTGAGTGACTCAGTTTTGGAATACAACTGTCGCGTGGTGCACCGCGACCTCCAGGCACCCCGGAGTTTCTGAAAAAAAATTTTCTGCGATTTTCACGAAACCACTTTTCTTCAACTTGAATTGGGCTAAAAATCCATCCCTGAAAATAAAAATTCTCTGAGTAGTGTGGAAATGCTGATCCTTACCCTGCCTGGGTTGTCCACTGAGCATTTCCGCGAACTCTATCTGAAGTTCTC